>NC_083596.1:2363302-2463692 GCF_027579695.1 Neoarius graeffei
TGTATATATTTTTTGTGAATTAAACTATTTTGGAACGACTTTATGGACACGTTGGGTTTCAGACTTGTAGCTTCTTGTGCATGGCAAATTCTTGGAACGCGATGTGTGTGTGTGTGTGTGTGTGTGTGTGTGTGTGTGTGTGTGTATAGCCACATCGATGTGACGTTGTACAAAATGTTTATGCCGTGTATATATTTAAAAACTCTAAATTCTGTTTCTGTTCACATGATAGAGATCATCGATTTATAACGGAGTCCATTTTATTTCCGATTAGGTTCATTTCAGCTTATTGTATACAGTATATTCTTTTAATTCACGATCCGGTCGATTCATGAAAATAGGATTTATACCTGGCGAGCTTTCAGTAAAATCTTTTCATTTCATTTATTTTCCACGAAAAGAAAATCAAAGCTCATGAAGGCCAAATGCATATAATATCTTGTATAAAATACAACAGGCATGTGTTGAGCAATATTCCCCTTTATAACCTATCAAGCTTCTGTTCGGTATTATAACATCAGGAAATTGTGCCACAAAGACTTAATATTAAGGTTATTGACAAAAAAGGAATATACTGCATAAAATAAAAAAATGTAAACCCTTCTGTGACATTTAAAAAAATAAAAAGCAACAAAAAAAGGCTAAAAAACCCTGACAGGTGGTGTGTAAACAGGACCAAAACCGAACAGAACTAAAACGTCCACGCTGATATTACACACAGATCTATATGACTCTCACTGACCTCATGTCCAAATGAACAGAAAAGTCACTCAGGCTATTCACATGTCCCCTTTAAAAACTCTTTTCCTCTCCTACCTTCACACCACTTTTACGTGTCAGTGTTGGCAACGTCATGGAGAGATAGAGATATCAGGATTGCGTTTTTTTCCACTCGAGGCTGTTTGAGAAGCCGTTTAGTCAATAGAAGATGATTTCTACGACAAGATCTTAGTAAGCGCTCATTTCTCATGGTTCTGATGTATACCTGTGCTAATATAGGTTAATAACACGTATATAACAGTCTGTAATATCTGAATATATATATAATAACAATAACTGCATATATAATTAATGTAATGCATAGGTAATAAGACATGTATATAGTAATGTATACAGTATATAAGTAATAATGCATGCATGTCAGCTATATAATGCATGTATGTAACAGTCTGTATAATATATAGGTAATAATGCATGTGTAATAGTCTATATTATACACATAGGTCATGTATGTAATAATCTACAGCCTTTCATGCATGGAGGTAAGAATGCACATATGCACTAATCTCTTTAGTACTCAAGTAATATTGAATACATCATTTATATAGTACATGTATGTAGTAATGTGTGTCTGTAGCACTCTATATAGTACACATGCATGTATGTAGTACTCTATATACTAACCCCATTTCCAGAAAAGTTGGATATTTTCCAAAATGCAGTAAAAACAATGATTATCCATCCAGGACACTTTTTCGATGGAATAAAAACGTGTTCTATTCCCTTCTAGCGGGCTTCATTCATTTGGTTTGATAGCATGCAATATTGTTAGCATATCGCTTATCCTACGTGTATTACGTCACTCTACCCAATGGGGAATGAGCGTTGAATATGGTTTACGATATTGCACGGTTGTCAAGACAACATGACATCACACGTCGGAGACGTAAAACTTCTGCGCTAGCGAGCGACTGGGACAATTTGTAAACAAACATGGCCGCCAGGTTTGCTTTGTTAAATACATAAGATTTTGAGAGAATTTTGAAAGAGAAAGACGCGTTGAACACCCAAAAGGAATGTGTATGAATAATAATAATAATAATGATAATAATAATAATAATAATAATGATAATATTGGCTGGCTTTTTTTGTGGTGTATCAGATATATTCCATTCAGTTACTCATCTTTGATTTGTTCAGTATCATGCTAGCTGAATGGAATATATCTGATAGACCACTCAATGCCAGTCAATATTATTTAAATACCTGTGATTTGTTAATTCACGTGAACTTTTATTTAACTGACAGAAGTACAAAGAAAGGATTTTCAATAGTTTTGCTGACCAACTTAATCATATTTTGTAAATATAAACGAAGTTAGAATTTGATGCTTGTAACACACTCAGAAAAAGTTGGGACAGAGGCATTATTACCATTGTGTTACATCACCTTTCCTTTAATAACAGTTTTTAATCATATGGGATCTGAGGAGACTAATTCTTCCAGTTTTGCATTTAGAATTTTTTTCCATTCTTGCTTGTTACAAGACTTCAGCTGCTCAACAGTCCGTGGTCGCCATTGTCTGATTCTCCTCTTCATGATGCGCCATACATTCTCAATAGGAGACAGATCTGGATTGGCAGCAGGCCAGTCAAGCACACGCACTCTGTGTCTACGAAGTCATGCTGTTGTAGCCTGTGTAGAATGAGGCTTGTCCTTGTCCTGCTCAAATAAGCATGGAGATCCTGGGCCTCTGCGTCAAATAGTACCTTCACACACATGCACCTCACCCCTGCCGTGGGGCACTGACCCCCCCGTACCATCACAGATGCTGCTTTTGCACTTTTCTCTGATAACAAACTGGATGGTCGCATTCACCTTTGGCACTGAGAAATCAACGTCTGGTTTTCAAAAAGAACGAGCTGAAATGTGACTCATCTGACCACAGCACATGTTTCCACTGTCTTTCAGTCCATCTGAGATGAGTTCTGGCCCAGAGAAATCGGCGTTTCTGAATAGAGTTAATGAATGGCTTCCTCCTTGTGTAATACAGTTTCAGGTTGCATTTCTGGATTTAATTGAAAACAGTTTTCTGAAGTCCTCCCGAGCCCATGTGGTTATATTTGTCACATTAGCATGACGGTTTCTCAGGCAGTGCCACCTGAGGGCTTGAAGGTCATGCCCATTCAAAAGTGGTTTCTCGCCCTTTATGCACTGAGATGTCTCCGAATTCCCTGAATCTTTTCACTATATTATGGGCTGTAGACTTTGAAAGCCTGAAAATCTTGTATTGTATTGAGAAATGCTCTTCTGGAATTGACAAACAATTCCCTCATGAATTTTGGCACAAAGCAGTGAGCCACGCCCCATTCTTGCTTGCAGAGACTGAGCCTTTGGTGCTGCTCTTTTTATACGCAATCATGTGATTAATTAACCTGCTTATTGTGGAATCTGCCAAAATGGTGTTACTTGAATATCCTGTAAACTTTTCAGTCTTATTTTGTCTCTGTCCCAACTTTTTTCGAGTGTGTTATGGGCATCAAATCCTAACTTCGTTTATATTTACAAAATACAATTAAGTTGGTCAGTAAAACTCCTGAAAATCTTTTCTTTGCACCTTTGTCAGTTAAATAAAGGTTCAACAAATAACAGATTTTTTTTCTGTATTTTGGAAAATATCCTAGCTTTTCTGGAAACGGGGTTTGTAGTTCACGTATGTAGCCCTCTATAGTGTGTGTATGTAGTAACGTGTGTATGTAGTACTCTGATCTTCTGTGTGGCTTTAGATTCGTCAGTTCTATTTAAAGCTAGAGTAAAGTCGACACGTAGAAAAATGTCTCTCTAAACCCACCTTTAAAACTTTTTTCCCCTACACCTGTACCAAGGTCACTGTTTGATAGCAATATTAATATCAGCTATTTATATACGTACACTGATATATGGATTAATCATTACTGTGCTACTCAGACAGGTCATGGTAATATTCTGGATATGTTTTAAGCATTAAAGCCTCTCTTACCGACAGATAAAACAGTACCTTTTATAAAATAAAGAATCTTTTTATATGAATTTCTCATTAAAGCAGGGAGTACTCAGTGCACTTTACAAACTCATTTCAATACACTTTATTTTTTTCTACAGTCTGGATTTTTAAATTATTTATGAAATTATATTTAAAAAAAAAACCCACCAGGGCGGCACGGTGGTGTAGTGGTTAGCGCTGTCGCCTCACAGCAAGAAGGTCCTGGGTTCGAGCCCCGGGGCCGGCGAGGGCCTTTCTGTGCGGAGTTTGCATGTTCTCCCCGTGTCCGCGTGGGTTTCCTCCGGGTGCTCCGGTTTCCCCCACAGTCCAAAGACATGCAGGTTAGGTTAACTGGTGACTCTAAATTGACCATAGGTGTGAATGTGAGTGTGAATGGTTGTCTGTGTCTATGTGTCAGCCCTGTGATGACCTGGCGACTTGTCCAGGGTGTACCCCGCCTTTCGCCCGTAGTCAGCTGGGATAGGCTCCAGCTTGCCTGCGACCCTGTAGAAGGATAAAGCGGCTAGAGATAATGAGATGAGATGAAAAACCCACCATTTGGTTCTTTTTGTCACAGCCAGGAATGGTAGCCATAAAAACTCTTTGGCATGGGTGACTTTTAGGACGTGGTGTTTATTTCGAAATGTGTAACGTCAAAGACAGCGTGTCAGACTGTGTGGCTGAACGAACCCGTCAGCTGGCTTTTAATTGATTACATTCGCCATTTCCATAAAGTTGTTGTTCTCTCTCTGACAGAATGACATGGAAATTTAAAAAATAGGCACATATAGACTTCTGGAAATGACAGAGGAACACATTTATCATGGTGAAAACATCACGCACAGCCAGCTACATCCTGTGACCCATTTCAGCAGGTTCATTGAGTTTTTAAAATTTATTATTATTGACTCAGTGTTTGCATTCTTTAAATAAGAATTGGATTGAAATACTGGTAACTGTTCCACTGTCAGGTAAATAACTTGGAAACGCCTCGAGCATTATTGCGAGTCAGAACTGGAGTGTCACTTAAAGGACTTAAAGATATTTGGATGAAAGTAGACAAAGATTATTCCTCAAAGGCTTATGTATTAACAAAATATTATTTCCTGTAAACCAGGATATTACAATGTTCTGTTATTAAAAGCTTTACATTTTTTACACTAAGAATGAAACCTAATTATTTCATTTCTTGCCATGTGAGAAGGCCAGCCAGGTTTTTATAAACTTAAGATATTGTTCACAGAGTCAGGAGGATGAGACAGAAAACTTCAGCTAGAACGAACCCAAAAGAAAACTGTCACTTTGTGAGTTTTATTTTCTAGTGACATTCTTTATTTGTCGAGCATTTTTCATCTCTGTGTTCCATTTTAAAAAGTAAACATTTGACAGTCACAGTAATAGATCAGTCAACAGTGATTAATTATATGCAATAAAGCAATGAGAAAGACCACAAATCATATATATATATATATATATATATATATATATATATATATATATATATATATATAAGGGCTCGAAATTCATATTTTTTTCCACCAGCCAGCCGGACTAGTTCCCTTCCAAAGTAACTCGCCAAACAGAAAATCAACTCGCCAAAATTTGTTCATGTATGAATTTTACTTCTGTCAAAAATAACACAAAAGAGAGTAGTCACCATTGTTCATGACTAATGTGCATTTATTTCAAGACCAGAGTATTTTGATACTGTTTTTTTTTTGCACACTTTACAAACTGGCATTTGCTGTTCCACGTCTTCCTCGCGATATCCAAAAAAACGCCAGATGACTGACCCCTTACTAGTTCTTTTAGGAACCAATTCATCCGCTTCCATTTTTAATTTGTCGCTGAAACTGACAGAGCTTACACGGTAGCCTATAAAACACCAGCGATTGAACGAACTGAGTCAGTGCTGTAAACCGGAACTAGAAAGTTCCTTTCAGCACCGAGATGTCGCCCGGGATTGATTGGCGAGTGCGTGACGTTATTGTTTTTTTTTACCCTTAGGCAGCCTCTCACGTTACTGCCTGAGGGACAGGGAGAAAACCACCGGGAAAGGTTTTAAACAAACGCAACAAACACGAAACAAACGCAAGTCGGCAGGTGACCATAAAATACTCGATAGTCACGATATAATAATTTTATGTATCTCACACAGAACTTTCGGAGATATATCGAGTATATTCGATATATCGCACAGCCCTAGTCTGAATCTTCGCTTCATATATATTTTTTATTTTCAGCTAGCCAGCCGGGCTGCCTAGTGACAGGAATTACCCGCCAAATGACAAATTAAGTCGCCTCGGGCGACCGGACCACCGCAAATTTCGAGCCCTATATATATATATATATACAGGGTGTCTCAAAAAAATGTACTCACACTTTGAATGAAGAGAAAACCTTTATTTATGAACATAGAGTGAAACGGAATAGCTTCAAATACAGAAGACAAATGTAATTGAAGAATCATGTTTGCAAATGTTCAAATTGATGACCATTATTGTCCAGACAACGCTGATAACGCACACCAAGGGATTCGCAAACGTCACGAAACAGGTCATTAGGAATATCGCGACATTGTCTTTCAATTTCCAATTTCAATGCATCAATTGTTCTTGGTTTGGTGTGATAATTTCCTGCCATGCTGTGATTAATTAATTACACCTGCAACACAAAAAAGGCAGCATGTTAGGGACAGTTAAAGTGTGAGTACATTTTTTTGAGACACCCTGTATATAAGGAAAGACCAGAGTGCTAGGAATAAACAAGCTAAAACAAGTCTGCTTTTAATCTGTATTCAAGCATTTTTAATGTTAATGTTACATGGAGCACTGTTTTAGGGACATTGTTTGAAAAAAATAGTGAATTATTTAATAAGTAATGAAATTTCAAATGTCAGTTTGAACACAGAGAAATACGGTACTTTTAGCTGTACAAGTTTCTGCTTGAATACTCTGGCAAATATTGAAAAAGGATAATTTTGGTTTCATTATTTAGAGATATTAATAAGTATTATTATTCTATCCACATTTACTGGATATGAGCAATCGCATGCTCTGATTGGCTACTCTACTACTAGGATATCAGCTCATATACCATGAGTAGAGAAAAACAAAATGGCGGCGCTTGTTGCTGAACCAACCGGGGACGACATAAAAACTCTACTTGAAAACAAAGCTCCAGAAATAAAAAAAAAAGCAACAAAATATGGAATGAAAGTATTTGATGATAAGAGCGTATCTTTTTTTTATTTTCAAGAATTATTATTATCGCATTTTTCACGAATTGCTTTGTTTGCCGGTCTGTGCAGGGTCGCAGGCGAGCTGGAGCCTATCCCAGCTGGCGAGAGGCGGGGTTCACCCTGGACAAGTCACCAGATCATCACAGGGCGACACATAGAGACAAACAACCATTCACACCTACGGTCAATTTAGAGTCACCAGTTAACCTAACCTGCATGTCTTTGGACTGTGGGGGAAACCGGAGCACCCGGAGGAAACCCACGCGGACACGGGGAGAACATGCACACTCCGCACAGAAAGGCCCTCGCCGGCCACGGGGCTCGAACCCAGGACCTTCTTGCTGTGAGGCAACAGCGCTAACCACTACACCACCGTGCCACCCCGGTTTGTTTATATTCTAAGCGGAAATTATTTTGTCTGACGTTTTGCATAAAGTTTTTATTTATCGAATTTGCAAAAAAAATAAAAAAGTAAAAATGCTCTGTTTCTCAAAATCCAGTGAATGTGGATAGAATAAAACAGTTATTCCACTCAATCTCGTTGTACAACCCCGATTCCAAAAAAGTTGGGACAAAGTACAAATTGTAAATAAAAATGGAATGCAATAATTTATAAATCTCAAAAACTGATATTGTATTCACAATAGAACATAGACAACATATCAAATGTCAAAAGTGAGACATTTTGAAATTTCATGCCAAATATTGGCTCATTTGAAATTTCATGACAGCAACACATCTCAAAAAAGTTGGGACAGGGGCAATAAGAGGCTGGAAAAGTTAAAGGTACAAAAAAGGAACAGCTGGAGGACCAAATTGCAACTCATTAGGTCAATTGGCAATAGGTCATTAACATGACTGGGTATAAAAAGAGCATCTTGGAGTGGCAGCGGCTCTCAGAAGTAAAGATGGGAAGAGGATCACCAATCCCCCTAATTCTGCGCCGACAAATAGTGGAGCAATATCAGAAAGGAGTTCGACAGTGTAAAATTGCAAAGAGTTTGAACATATCATCATCTACAGTGCATAATATCATCAAAAGATTCAGAGAATCTGGAAGAATCTCTGTGCGTAAGGGTCAAGGCCAGAAAACCATACTGGGTGCCCGTGATCTTCGGGCCCTTAGACGGCACTGCATCACATACAGGCATGCTTCCGTATTGGAAATCACAAAATGGGCTCAGGAATATTTCCAGAGAACATTATCTGTGAACACAATTCACCGTGCCATCCGCCGTTGCCAGCTAAAACTCTATAGTTCAAAGAAGAAGCCGTATCTAAACATGATCCAGAAGCGCAGACGTCTTCTCTGGGCCAAGGCTCATTTAAAATGGACTGTGGCAAAGTGGAAAACTGTTCTGTGGTCAGACGAATCAAAATTTGAAGTTCTTTATGGAAATCAGGGACGCCGTGTCATTCGGACTAAAGAGGAGAAGGACGACCCAAGTTGTTATCAGCGCTCAGTTCAGAAGCCTGCATCTCTGATGGTATGGGGTTGCATTAGTGCGTGTGGCATGGGCAGCTTACACATCTGGAAAGACACCATCAGTGCTGAAAGGTATATCCAGGTTCTAGAGCAACATATGCTCCCATCCAGACGACGTCTCTTTCAGGGAAGACCTTGCATTTTCCAACATGACAATGCCAAACCACATACTGCATCAATTACAGCATCATGGCTGCGTAGAAGAAGGGTCCGGGTACTGAACTGGCCAGCCTGCAGTCCAGATCTTTCACCCATAGAAAACATTTGGCGCATCATAAAACGGAAAATACGACAAAAAAGACCTAAGACAGTTGAGCAACTCGAATCCTACATTAGACAAGAATGGGTTAACATTCCTATCCCTAAACTTGAGCAACTTGTCTCCTCAGTCCCCAGACGTTTACAGACTGTTGTAAAGAGAAAAGGGGATGTCTCACAGTGGGAAACATGGCCTTGTCCCAACTTTTTTGAGATGTGTTGTCATGTAATTTAAAATCACCTAATTTTTCTCTTTAAATGATACATTTTCTCAGTTTAAACATTTGATATGACATCTATGTTCTATTCTGAATAAAATATGGAATTTTGAAACTTCCACATCATTGCGTTCCGTTTTTATTTACAATTTATACTTTGTCCCAACTTTTTTGGAATCGGGGTTGTACATGGATTATAGACACCTCAGTGCTACGCGTCTCGTCGGCTATCAGCTCACGTACGACTCGATTTCGTGGAATAACTGTTAAATATAAATAAACTTAATTTATGATTTCTACACTATATTCTTACACTGTGGCATTTGTCTCACATCGAGCACTTACCAAATTGGGAGAAATTCAGTCCCAAGTTTGTTCATTTGCTAATTCTGATTCTCTAGCTAACAATCTGGAAGAGTGAGAGTGAACACGTTTCCTTCGAGACACTTTTTTGAGTATAACACACTCAGAGGAAAGCGCTAGCCGCCCTCTTCCACATACACAAGCTCAGATGCTAATGATTAGCGAGTGTCGCCTTGATGGACAGGAGAGAGAGTAACACCCCTCTCATACAGTGAGAAATGTTTTTCTTTTTTGGACTCTCGGGATCGTCAGGACTCGAACTCAGTGACAGGTCTCGACGTGGCACTTCACGTCATCATCGAGCCACTTTGAAAAGGAACAGCTCTCACTCAGTGCTTTAGCTGTTCTAAAAAACATTTCTAACTCTGGCGTGTTCTCATGGCTCCGCCTCAAACAAAAGAGTTCCTCACTCCACGTTTCAGTGGTTCTCGTACATCATCCATGTATCAGTAGTGCACTACATCTCGTTGAGTTTCTCAGCATGGACTCTAAAAGTGGATTCATCACGTCGGATGAAGTGAAAGTGAAATTCCTGGGTGTCTAAGTGCTTCAGTGAATTTTATTCTTTGATGCGAATCGTTAAAATCCTGTATTGCACTCCACTGGTCTTCCCTAGAGCAGTACAGACTGCTGAAAACTCTAAAATGATAAATGTAATGTTTTTTTGTTGTTGTTATTGAAAATATCTCTTTATAAAGATATATGCTTGTTCATGATTTTGCAAAACCGATAATGCATTAGTGGTGCAATATGCAAATGAGCTTGATAACAAACTGGTGTTTGTATTTTTTTGTCTCTTTTGATAAGCTGACATCCAGAAGATTCATTCTGTAAAATATTTCATTCTTGTGAATCTTGAAACATTAAACAGGTTCAGAGATTTGGTTTAAGTGGATAGTATGTTGTGTCACAGTATGATTATAGAAAGCTAATTTTCCATCAGTACAATCCAGAAAATCTTCTACAGTTCACTAAATCATCACTTTCCCCTAATTTATACTATAGAACACCTGTAGTGAGTAATATTTCATATACAGTGCTGTGCAAAAGTCTTAGTCACATGTAAAGAAATGCTGTCGAGCAAAAATGGCTTTAAAAATAATGAAATGAAATGTTTCAACATGGGGGCGGCATGGTGGTGTAGTGGTTAGCGCTGTCGCTTCACAGCAAGAAGGTCCTGGGTTCGAGCCCCGGGGCCGGCGAGGGCCTTTCTGTGTGGAGTTTGCATGTTCTCCCCGTGTCCGCGTGGGTTTCCTCCGGGTGCTCCGGTTTCCCCCAAAGACATGCAGGTTAGGTTAACTGGTGACTCTAAATTGAGCGTAGGTGTGAATGTGAGTGTGAATGGTTGTCTGTGTCTATGTGTCAGCCCTGTGATGACCTGGCGACTTGTCCAGGGTGTACCCCGCCTTTCGCCCGTAGTCAGCTGGGATAGGATCCAGCTCGCCTGCGACCCTGTAGAACAGGATAAAGCAGCTACAGATGATGAGATACAAACTTTTAATTTTATGCTGGAAAAGAAAACGAACGTTTGGAACTCTAAAATATTTTTGTAATGTTTTGACTCGATAATGTAGAAGTCATAAAATAGAAATCTATAACAAAGTTTGTATGAAGCAAAAAGAGGGGGACTAAGACTTTTGCACAGTACTGTATATGCAGTATATACCATGGTGAGTCAAACGAAAGCGGTTGTAACGTTTTCCACCTGCATTTTAATTCCGCGTGACCGTTCCAGCACGCAACGAGGGTCCGGATTGTTCTAGAAAAGTATCCTAATTAATTTTACACTTTTAAGCTTTGCATTTGACTTTATACATGTTGTTTAGTCTTTTTTAGGCTCATCAGTCTGTGCTCAAAATATTTTTCATTTATGTCAAAGCACACAAAGAAATTATTTCTTGGCATTAATCATAAAAGCATGAAAAAACCTTCAGTGTAGACTGCAGGGAAATTGTATTTATTTCATACGTTTATAAGTCTAACCTTGCACACATTCATACGAGTGTAACCTTGATGTTTCTCACTGTGCTTACATTAGCAGGTGCCTGTCATTGTGTATGAAACAGATGTAAAGTATGTGGAAATGATGTAAGTGCTTAAGCCTGAAACAGACGAGAAAGCCTTTTTATGGTCCCACACGTATACTGAATAAGGCCATACACTGAGCCCTGAAGGAGACGTTTCACCTGAGAAATGGCGTGAACAAACGGGTGTACTGTTTAGAGGAAAAAAAAAGAATGGAGCTGGTTCAGTTGTGAGCAAAAAGGTACAAATGTGAAAATGTGCTTGTGTGGTATATCATTATTTGGGTTATTTTATCCGAGGAGCGATAGAACGAGCTCAGGGCGAAGTGTAGCGCTGTAGAAGTTCACTGTTGTGCACTGAATGTGAGATAGAATAAATAATAATGAATTGAAACGGTGCCGGAAAACATCTCCGATATCGTGTCCTGTAACAAAACAACAAATCGGCTTGTCTTTGTTTTCTTTTGTGTTAGGACTTATTTTATTACATTTATGCTTTATATTAGGGCTGGACAGTATGACAAAATATCATATCAGATTTTGATATACTAACAGTTATTCCACGAAATCGAGTCGTACCTGAGCTGATAGCCAATGAGGCGCGTAGCACCGAGATTGAGTGGAATAACTGTTTTATTCTATCCACATTCACTGGATTTTGAGAAACAGAGCATTTTTAATTTTTATTTTTTACAAATTCAATAAATAAAAACTTTATACAAAACGTCCGACAAAATAATTTCCGCTTAGAATGTAAACAGACCGGCAAAATGACAGGAGCGACTTGTGGAAAATGTGATAATAATAATAATTCTTGAAAAATAAAAAAGATACGTTCTTAACATCAAATACTTTTTTCCATATTTTGTTGCTTCTTTTTTTTATATATTTTTTGGGGGGGGTTCTTCTTCTTTAGGGTTTTTTTGTTGGTTGGCTAAGCAACTTAAAGGTTCATTACCGCCACCGACTGGGCTGGAGTGTGGAACAGGAGATATTGGGGAAAACAAACAAAAAAAAATGCTCTTTTAGCTATTTCTGTTTCTTTGAAATACTTGATAATTTTTTGGGGTTTTGTTTTTATTTCGTCCTCAGTTGGTTCAGCAACACGCTCCACCATTTTGTTTTTCTGTACTTATGGTATATGAGCTGATATCCTAGTGGTAGAGTAGCCAATCAGAGTGCACGATTGCTCATATCCAGTGAATGTGGATAGAATAATTCAGATTTTTTCTATGATACACAATACGCATCACGATATATTGTATACAGTACATACGTAACAATCTGTATATATATATATATATATATATATATATATATATATATATATATATATATATATATATATATATAACATTTTACAATGTAAAATTGAGGAAGTAAATGCTGCCAGAGTTTGTAATATTTATGAAAAGATATTATGATATTTCAGAAAAGTGTATCATGACATAATTTATCACAATATAGATGTTGTATCATCATATCTCCCAGTTCTAGTTTATACTGTGTTATATTTATTATATTTATAGTGTAAATTATTTTTGTGTGATTTAAATTGTGAAGTGCTTTTAGTTCTGTACTTTTAGTAGAAGCTTAGTACTTTTTAAAGAAAATAATAGTGATATCAGTTCATATCCAAGGTTTTAGGATCAGTATCAGAAATAAAATGCACTATCGGGTCGTCTCTAATAAAGACTCATTTGCTTTGACTCACGAGTGGAAAATAACTTTATAATAAAATAAATTCGTATTTGGACAGCCCAGTGTTGTAGACATACATTAGGAACACATGCATGTGTGTGTGTGTGTGTGTGCGGTCTTAGAGAAGTGAAGATCCTGGGATACTCTAAAGCTCATTACAGAAATGATGTTCATCAGTCTAATTGAAAGTTCAAGGCCAAATTTGCAGCATGCATCAGAGGAGTGCGTGACGTGACTGAAGACACCGCCGCCGTTTCACCGAGATCTGAAACAGTCCTCTGCTTCCACTCAGAACCAAATATTCATTTCATTCCATTTCAGTCAAACATCCAGCGAGCCATTTGAGATGACAAGTGAATTAGCATATTCGTGGATATTTATTTACAGTCAGGTCCAGAAGTATTTGGACAGCGACAGGGTTTTTGTAATTTCACCTCCGTACACCACCACGACGGATTAGATGTGATTGAAGTGTTCAATTAAAGTGTTAATTCAAGTTTAACAAAAATATCACAGTAACACTTTAGAAATTACAGCCATTTTTAAAAACCAATTTTTTTTTTTTTACAGTTTTTTAGTCACTCCATTTTCACAGGCTCAAAAGTAATTGGACAATTGACTGATAAGTCGTTTCATGTCCAGTTAAGGCCTGTTTCCTTGTTATTTCATAACAAATTAAGGGGATTAAAGGTCTGGAGTTGATTCCAAGTGTGGAATTTGCAAGTGAAAGAAGCCATCATGAGGCTGAAAAAACAAAACAGACCAATCAGAGAGAGCAGAAACTTTAGGAGCGGCCAAATCAACAATTTGGGACATTCTTAAAAAGAAGGAATGCACTGGTGATCTTAGTGACACAAAAAGCCCTGGAAGACCACGGAAGACAACTAAAGTGGATGATCACAGAAGTCTCTCCTTGGTAAAGAAAAACCCCTTTACAACATCGAGCCAAGTCAAGAACACTCTCAAGGAGATACCTTAGGTGTAAAAGTCTGTCATTGTCAAAGTCTGTAATCAAGAGACGTCTTCATGAATGTCAATATAGAGTGTTTACCTCAAAATGCAAATCGCTGGTAACCCACAGGAACAGAAAGGACAGATTAGACTTTGCTCAAAAGACTTTGCCCGATGTCAGGCTGCCAGTGGAACTGGGTCACTGGTGTTTACTGATGATGTGACTGCTGATAGAAGTAACAGGATGAATTCTGAAGTGTATAGAGCGGTACTTTCTGCTCAGATTCAGTCAAATCCTGTAAAACTGATAGGACGGCACTTCAGATGGATAACAGATGGATAGCGACACAAAACATACTGCGAAAGCAACCCAAGAGCTTCTTAAGGCAAAGGAATGGAATGTTCGGAAACGGCCAAGTCAGACAATCCAATCGAGCTGCTTTTCACTGACTGAAGGTAGAAAGACGCACAAACAAGCAGCACCTGAAGGCGGCTGCAGTAAAGGCTTGGCAAAGCATCACAAGGGAGTAAACTCAACATTTGGTGATGTCCATGGGTTCCAGAATTAAGGACTGCAAATGATTAGCATCCAAGGATTAAAAATAATCCTTATATTTATAAATTATTTTAGTTTGTCCAGTTACTTTGGAGCTTGTGAAAATGGAGGGACTGTGGGGAAAAAAGGCTGTAATTCCCAAACAGTGAAAGTCTACACTTCACGGCTTTATTTCAGATCCACTGTGGTGGCGTACACAATTACCAAAATTGTGTTGGTGTCCAAATACTTATGGACCTGATTGTGTATTCACAAATTTTGGAAATTTAGAGGAGTGCATATCATGTGTTATAATTCTGAGTCCAAAGTCAACATGTTCAGATAAATTCAGTATCTGTTTAGATCCATGATATTTCCTCATAAATGACCATTTTGTTCACATTATTTTTCAAATTTTTGTCTAACTGCGTCTGCAACGTTTTCTCTTGAACTCTAGTAACAAAAACACCAAAGGAAAACAGAAATGTGTTTATTAAGTTGTTTTTGTCAACTCACACCCGCTGTGACTTTAAAGAGAGCTTTTAGCTCTGCCCACTTCACTATCAAAAAAAAAAGAAATGAAAAAAGGAACATATACAGTACATCAAGAAACACTTTTATGTATGACATGATGTTTAATGTTCTTAAACTCATCTCATCTCATTATCTGTAGCCGCTTTATCCTGTTCTACAGGGTCGCAGGCGAGCTGGAGCCTATCCCAGCTGACTACGGGCGAGAGGCGGGGTTCACCCTGGACAAGTCGCCAGGTCATCACAGGGCTGACACATAGACACAGACAACCATTCACACTCACATTCACACCTACGCTCAATTTAGAGTCACCAGTTAACCTAACCTGCATGTCTTTGGACTGTGGAGGAAACCGGAGTACCCGGAGGAAACCCACGCGAACACGGGGAGAACATGCAAACTCCGCACAGAAAGGCCCTCGCCGGCCCCGGGGCTCGAACCCAGGACCTTCTTGCTGTGAGGCGACAGCGCTAACCACTACACCACCGTGCCACCCATGTTCTTAAACTCATTCATTCATTCATTCATTCATTCATTATCTCTAGCCGCTTTATCCTTCTACAGGGTCGCAGGCGAGCTGGATCCTATCCCAGCTGACTACGGGTGAAAGGCGGGGTTCACCCTGGACAAGTCGCCAGGTCATCACAGGGCTGACACATAGACACAGACAACCATTCACACTCACATTCACACCTACGCTCAATTTAGAGTCACCAGTTAACCTAACCTGCATGTCTTTGGACTGTGGGGGAAACCGGAGCACCCGGAGGAAACCCACGCGGACACGGGGAGAACATGCAAACTCCACACAGAAAGGCCCTCGCCGGCCACGGGGCTCGAACCTAGGACCTTCTTGCTGTGAGGCGACAGCGCTAACCACTACACCACCGTGCCGCCCATGTTCTTAAACTGTTTAAAATAATTTATTGGACAAAACTTGATGTTAAACAGTATATTATTTTCATCTCCAGATGTTTATTGGAGATGTTAAACAGTTTATTATTTTCAACAGGCTGCTTCTGACTGTTGAAAATTAATCGTTCAAGTGTATTTGTGTAAAAAAAAAAGAAACCTGGATTTTGCATCTTTATATAAGAAAACGAGTTTTTCAAGAAGCTGAATCTTAACATAGACAAATCCAACACGCTTTAATAGAAAAGTGTGATATAAGTTCCGTAGGTTATTTAATATGTACAACTGCAAATCAGAAACAGTTGGGATGGTGTGGAAAATGGCAATAAAAAAAACAAAGCAGTGATTTCTAAATGTACTTTGACGTGTATTTCATTACAGACAGAATGAACCCGAGATATTTCATGTTTTGTTGGTCAACTTCATTTCATATGTTAATATACATCCATTCCTGCATTTCAGACCTGCAACACATTCCAAAAGAAGTTAGGACAGGGGCAGTTTAGGGCTAATAATGAGGTAAAACAATTAAATAATGATGTGATGTGAAGCAGGTGATGTGAACAGGTGACTGTAGTTGTGATTTGGGACAAAATCAGGATCCCGGAAAGGCCGAGTCTTTGAGGAGTAAAGATGGGTCGAGGATCTCCAGTCTGTCAACAGATGCATGAGAAAATTATTGAAATGTTTAAAAACAATGTTCCTCATAGAAAGCTAGGAAGGGATTTGGATATTTCACCCTGTACGGTGCATCATATCATTAAACCATTCAAGGAATCTGGAGGCATTTCGGTGTGTAAAGGGCTCAAGCCTAATCTGAACCCCCGTGATCTCCGATCCCTCACTGCATCAAGAACCGTCATTCATCTACAGCTGAAAGAACCACATGGGCTCGGGATTACTTTGGAAACCTTTATCAAGCTACAATACAGAGTTACATCCACAAACACCAGTTAAAACTTTACTGTGCGAAAAGGAAGCTTTATGTTAACTGTGTCCCGAAGCGCCGTTGACTCCTCTGGGCTCTGAGGCGTCTGGGACGGACCATCACACAGTGGGAACATGGATTGTGGTCAGATGAATCAGTATTCCAGGTCTTTTTTGGAAGAAATGGATGCCGTGTGCTCTGGACCAAAGATGAAAAGGACCATCCAGCAGGACTCTAGGTGTGTCATGGTATGGTGTTGGGTCAGTGCCCTTGACAAAGGTAACTTACACTTCTGTGATGGAGCATTAATGCAGAAAAGTACACTGAGATTCTGCTGCCTTCAAGACGACGTCTTTTCCAGGGAGATTTCAACGAGACAACGCAAAACCACATTCTGCACACATTACAAAGGCGTGGCTGTGGAAGAAGAGGGCGTGTCCTCTCGGTCCCCAATAGAGAATGTGTGGAGAATTTAGAAATGAAAAATATGACGGTGACGACCCCGAACTGTTCCACACCTTAAGACCTGTTTGCAGGAAGAATGGAACTAAATACCACCTGAATACCACTTGGTGTCTTCAGTCCCTAAACATCTTTTAACTGATGTGAGAAGGAACGGAAACATTATACAGTTATGAGAAATACTTTACTGTCCAAAACTTTTTTGAAATATGCTGCAAGAATCAAAATTGAAATAAGTGTTTATTTTGGGGACCCCCCCCCCCCCCCAATAAAGTTCACGAAGGTAAACCAAATAATGTGCTGGTGTGTTGTTTTGAGTGAAATGCAGGTCAAAGATTATTTACAACTCACTGTTTATAATTTTAATTTCAATTTCAACTCCAACATACCGCCCTAACTTTTACTGATTTGAGGTTGTATATAAATCTCGTAGTAAATATTTCCTTTGCACTTTTGATGACCTGATATGACCTGAAGATAACGATGTTTGCTAGTTAACTATCCATAAGTCAGTATTTAAAAAAAAAAAAACATATTTGGAAACCTGTTAGGAGTTTGTGTACGCTGGGAGGTGGTCTTGTGGTATACATGAGGTTTTGTATTTAGGTTAAACGGACTGCCCATGAGAACCATGCGAGCAAACCGAGTCGGTGTGAAAGCACTGTGATGAACATGTTATAAACTGATAGTAAGTCATTATCGAAAAGTCGAGACACAGAGGTGAGTATAAAACGGAGAACGTGTGGAGTTTGGAGTGAACCAAGTGAACCCACTGCTGGAATGAAGCACACACTTGATACTGATTCTGTTTTGAAGTTCAATTTTTATTATTTTTTTTAACCCAAGCCCGAGGCTTAATCAGCAGATGGAAACCTGGATCTGTGTTGTACTTAAATGAATGCATGTTTTGTTTGTGTTATGTGTTTTTCCATTGTGCTGGTATGTTCTCTTCACCGACCTCCAAATTCCCAGGATGCTTGTGGAATGTGGGCTGATAACTCCGTATAAGCTGTTTTTATTTTTTAATTTTTTTAAAATTTAATTAATATATATACACTACCGTTCAAAAGTTTGGGGTCACTTTGAAATGTCCTTATTTTTGAAAGAAAAGCACTGTTCTTTTCAATGCAGATCACTTTAAACGAATCAGAAATCCACTCTATACATTGCTAATGTGGTAAATGACTATTCTAGCTGCAGATGTCTGGTTTTTGGTGCAATATCTCCATAGGTGTATAGAGGCCCATTTCCAGCAACTCTCACTCCAGTGTTCTAATGGTACAATGTGTTTGCTCATTGCCTCAGAAGGCTAATGGATGATTAGAAAACCCTTGTACAATCATGTTAGCACAGCTGAAAACAGTTGAGCTCTTTAGAGAAGCTATAAAACTGACCTTCCTTGGAGCAGATTGAGTTTCTGGAGCATCACATTTGTGGGGTCGATTAAATGCTCAAAATGGCCAGAAAAATGTCTCGACTATATTTTCTATTCATTTTACAACTTATGGTGGTAAATAAAAGTGTGACTTTTCATGGAAAACACAAAATTGTCTGGGTGACCCCAAACTTTTGAACGGTAGTGTATATATACAGTATATATATATATATATATTTTTTTTTTCAGTAGGCGAGGTATGAGCTCCGAGTTAGTGTGGGGATAATCCCTCACCGGTTATGCAAATTCGGTTTGCGCAACACCTTGTGTATCAAGAACTTCAACTACATTTGTAATACAATTTGGCTTGGCTTGGTTTATGATACCATTGGCAAGTACCTGTGTGCCGTACCTTTTCCCGTTCTCGAATCAGTAGGAGGAGTCGCGTCACGTCGCTTATAAATTCCCACGCAAAGCCGTTTAACCATTTTTGTAAAATAGTCCAATCATGTAAAAGGTGCTAGGATTTCAGAAACACATCACACCTTGATTGCAGAAGCGTAAAAGTGGCACACAGCCACGTCGAGTGTGTTTACTCACTGAATCTTGCTTTCCAGATTGGTGCATGCGGCGTGCGAGGACAGAGGCAGGAGTCGTGTTCAGGCATGGACATTTCTCTTTCTTTCTTTCTTAGTTTTGCATTGTGTCGCAATGAAAAAATTCAACCCACAAAGGAATGATTGTGTGGTCAGTTAAGGACAATATTTCAAAAGGAAGGCCATGACACACACGCGCGCACACACACATGCATGCATTTCTGTGTTAATAAGTGAAGTGAACCCAAATGATGGCTGTCTCATTTTAAAACTAGAAAACCAGTTGTGTGTGTGTGTAAACACGTTCCGTATGTGGAGATTAACTGTGTGTGATGTTCTCAGTCACAGATCTGGATCGGCTGAAGAGAACGCACTCAGAGGAGCATCAGATGTGATCTTCGCAGCCGAGGGACGCTGGAGAGGAAGTGTGTTCTCCATCCGAGAGTGAGAGGTGAGCTCAGCGCTGTCATTCATCTGCTCTTGCTGTTACACCACCACGTGTCTGTGTGATCATTCTTCATGCTTTAGATTATTATTATTATTATCATTATTTGAGTAAGACATTAAAACCTTAGGCACATCATATGAGCTGCGTCTCAATCTGCTCCCTGGATACCGAGTGCACTTTATTAATGCATATAACACACTGTAAGTACACAGCCAGCGCACACTCTGTATGTATTATGTACAATTTCTTATAGCTCGTAAAGGTAACGATGGAGGTCGTATTATCAGTTAAAGATGTTTACGTTGTGGTGTGATGGGGCTCAGCGGCTCATCAGCGTGTGTTTAATGCAAATGGATTTTAATCCGGCTGTAGTTGTGTGGTTTGAGGTTGCTTGGTGATTTCTAGTTTGAATTGTTTGTTCTCATCACATTCCCTGCTTCCTTCCTCCCTCTCTGCTGCCCCCTACATGGTGAAAGAGTGAGTGACGGAGAGCAATTTTAGACACTGTATGTGGTTCATCTGATGCAACACCAAAAAATCCTACTCTCAATGCTTTTACACGCCCTGATCTGAGATCAGACAGAGCACATCAGTCCTGCATTAAATACAGAGGTAAAGCAAGGTGATCGAACCCAGACCAGCCCGAGAGGCCAAGCGGTTCAGTTCTAGATCAGTTTCCAAGACAGAATGATCTGGTTCTAGGTTAGTCAGGAAAGCAGCACGACCTAATCTCAGGTCAGTCCGAAAAAGCTTCCTGATCTTCATGAATCCAAAAAGCATCCGAGTCAAAAAACATTTTTTTGTGCTATCCAATCAAAGATAAATCTAAAAATCTTTCTGATCCGATCCCAGATCCGAAAAGCCTCATGACCCAATCCCAGATCAAAGACAGGGCGATTTTATCTGCCAGCTTTTCTAAAAGCCACGTGAGTCCAAAAGAATTCTGTCCCGAATCAGTGTGAAAGGCTGCGAGATCCGATCCCAGATCAGTCCGAAAGGCCCACTTTGTGCTCAGGTGTAAGTTACCTGTTGTTGTTGCATAACGGCGAGAAACACAATGAGTCCTTTTTCTCCTGTGGAGAAGAGCGTGTTTGTCAGCCATACAGCTGTTGCAGATTTATGCTAATTTGCGAACGGTCCTGGTATTTATCGTAGTCGAGCTCCAGATCCATTCCTCAAAGTCCTGCTGTAAGTGATTCATAAAACCTGGAGATCTGCGCTGTGTCCCGCTGAGCCGTTTCCTCATTTTCAGGATGGTTTAAGGAAAAAAAAAGAGAGACAATTTCCCAAATGGGTTTGCGCGCCTCTCCTCTAAGGGCCGAGTGTGCGAGTGCGTGGAGTTTTGGCATTGTGTCTCCTCTCGAGAGTTTTGCATTTGCAGAGGAATTCTCTTTACACACTGTGGCATTGTTCTTACACACGCGATTCATCATGTTTCTCTGAATTGGGCAGCACAGTGTTTTTCCATCATGGCTGTGGTCGGGGGTCTCATTGGGAGCGCTGCTTGTGTGTGTATATATGTGTGTGTGTGTATGCATATGTGATATGGCATCAGCTTTAAACGAGAGTTCTTAATATAGGCTCTGACTACACCACGCCGTCTGGCTCCTCGATAAAGCTACACGGCTTACACACACTCCGCTCCACAGCACACACTCGTCTCCCGTCGAGCAACAGCTGAGACTATTAAGCAGGGGAAGCACTCCACGGAAAAGCCCATGGTGGCAGACGTTTACGTGCATGCACGCGTACGTGTTTGACCCTCGCATGGCCCTCCCGCTCGTGTGTGAATGTCAGAGCGTGCGTCGGAACTTGGCTCAAGCTCCAGGCGAGTGTATATCGTTCCTGTTCACCTCAAATGACTCGTATACAGAGAGAGAGAGAGAGAGAGAAACACGCACACACTGTGCTCTAGTTATCTTCCTCACACACCCTTACCAGGAACCCAGTTTCTCAGTGTCACATTTACTTCTGATCCAACATTGTGGGAACGTTTACCTCAGAGAACCTGACCATATCCACACCAGAGTCCAAAATCTAAACATTACCACACACTCGATCCCTGTCGCACGTCTCGAAAAGGTGCTTCACGATACCTAATAAAGCTCAGTCCTTACTTTAAAAAATATACAAATAAAACACCAGGTTATAATAAAACAAACTCCGACTAAGAAACATGAGTAGCTTTTTTTTTATATATGTTTCATGCCCTCACATGTGGTGTTTGTGATTTTATCGGCGTGTCATTGTTTCATTGTGTTCTTACTGTTTCTGTCTGTTCAGCGATCCAGACATCTGACAGGTTTTGATCAAGTGGTACATGATGTACATGATATACACGATAACGTCTCGCAGTGTTTCACTTGAAAGTAACTGGCGTGCAGGTGAGAGCAGCGTCGGGCGATTACGAAGGGTCACACGTCCGCAATTCTGTTCAGAGAATTAAAAACAGTCTGTAAGGGTTCTCTGGACTGTTAAGTATATACAACATAAACTCATGGCGCCTTTTTGTTCTGTAAGGTGACGAGCAAAACAGGCCCTGGTGTGGTTCGGTGATACAGTATCTGGTGTGGTTCTGGTGAGATAAGGATAAGAACATGATATTACTGGTTAATATTAAATCATCCTGCTTGGTAGTGGAGTGAAAACAATATCAGAAACTTCTGAGTCATGAAAAGAAAATGTCTTTAAGTGGTTTTGCAATGCATTGAAATGATATGACAAGGGACGTGAACTAACACGATTTAAAAAAATTAATAAATAAAAAATTCGGTGTGAATGAGTTCAGGATGTTTCTGGTAAGCTGAGAAAAATAAATTCCGTCACAGGTGGTTAGTTGCATCATTAAAAAAAAATACAGTATGATCAGATTTTTGTAAACGTGAAGTGAAATGACTCAAGTGCCATCAAGCATTCACTCAAGCAGTGAATCTGAACGACCCGCTACAAAGGTAAAAGGTAAACTCTAACGTAGGTCCTGTTTTTCACCCGATGGCATTCTTGAAAAGAGAAAAGTTTCCAAGCGAGGAGATTTCGCAACACAAAGCCAGCTCTATAAAGCGTGTAAGTGCAGCGTACATTGTTGAATATAAACAGGACAGCCGCGTCGTGTTTGGCCTAAACACTGGGCCGTGAGTGGCGTTTCCATTGAAACAGCACACAGATGGCACGGACAAGCTGCCAGCAGTATTTTTGCATGAACACATAGATAAAAACCTGTCAGGCAGTTGATGGTTAATAACCAAATTTCTTTATCAAACATATTTTGTTTAGGCAAAGAGACAGAGTGTGCAGGCAGTGCGTCAGCCCTTTAAATCCATACGCGAGAGGCAGGCGTTTCACCCCGCGTGAGAAATGTATCTTGGATTCTAATAGGGAAGTTGTGCATTTGCCAAGGTGCATGTGTGTCCTCAGCTAACCCCGGCACCCATATGGCGCTCGGCAGAGTCCACGTGAGGATCGCTGTGAGTTTCTGGAGGGAAAAATATCTGGAAGTGGTTTGTAAAAGAGAGATGAAAAAATAAAACAGAGGTAGGCAAAGCATTCTCTCTGACAGCAGTGCCAAGTTTACTTCTGATTTGTTTACAGCCGCTCTCTCTCTCTCTCTCTCTCTCTCTCTCTCTCTCTCTCGCTCTCTCTCTCTCTCTTTCTGTGTGTGTGTGTGTGTGTGTATGTGTGTTGTGAGAAACGGGGCCTGGGTCGGTTAGAGGAGGGAGCTGCACTCACGCTCGGCACAAAGACACACACTGTCCTCCATTTTGGAGACGAGGGCAGCCTGCAACTCGTCTTCTGTTCAGAGTCTCACAAGAATTCATGGCCACACAATACACAAAAGGGGCCAAATGTAAGAAACAAGAAAGAAAAACAAAGAACAAACCATCAGCGCAGACTCTCGTTAACAGGTCGTTAGTGCACCTGGCGCGGGCGGATGTGGCTCTGAAGCGTCCCAGTGCCGGGCTGCATGCAGCAGCAGGTACACGCTCACGTGTTCCTCCCGACGATCAAAGCAAGCCTCGCTTCATGGGAAGTGACTTCGAGTAGTTCGGATCCCGTCTTTTCGCACACTTCACCACGCCAAGGCAACAAGGCACACCCCGTCTGCGAGAAACGTCTGATAAAGTTCCATACCATAAAGCAGATTATTTAGTAACCAGAAAAAGCACGACACAACATAAACGCAAGGCTGAACTTTTATTATCGCGTTAACGTTTCAGGCTAAGGTGTTATTAGATCGTTCATTATTAATGTCATTAAGGTGTCGTGACATAATATTTTTTTATCATATTTACACTATTTAGTAGCAGGTTCGCTCTGTGAAGCAAGATGTTTAATTAAAAAAAAGAAGAAATGATCAGAGTGAGAGTTCACTCTTTCACTCCGAGCCACTGGGCTTTCATTTCAGTGTGTTGTCTCGTAAAAGAGTGATCTGATTCTGGCTGTAAGGTTTATTACTCTCTCTCTCTCTCTCTCTCTCTCTCTCTCTCTCTCTTCGTTTAGAACGAATGCCATATTTTGGTTTTCATTTGATCGCTATCTTCCGATTCCTGATCTTTAATATCGAAGTGGCCCAGATGTCCTTTAGCGTGTATTATATAGACACAGGATGGATTTTGAGTGTGTGTGTGTGTGTGTGTGTGTGTGTGTGTGTGTGTGTGAAGAGGGCCAGTTTAAGGGAGCCAGGCTGGATCGAGTGTGTGTATCCAGCCAGCTGCAGGAGAGAGGAGACATTTTGTTGTCTTTCACAGAGCGAGGGAGCGAGAGAGGTGCACCGACCTGTTGCCAGGACAAATGGTGTTGCCAAGACAATTTGGCAGAGACGTGCCATTTTTTTTCTCCCTCCCTCCCTCTCGCTCTCCCTCCCTCGTTTTCTCCTCTCCCTCCCTCTCTTGCTCGTTCTTGTTCTGTTTTTTCAGTGACTGACGATGGCAGCTGCTTCGTGAACACCCAGCATATGGGCCGATGTTTATATACTATTAACGAGCGTGCACTACAGCCTCGCTTTCATCTCCTTCACTTCTGCACATTCACTCCTTCCATCAGATTTATATATTTAGAAAGGAATTCTGGGAATGGACATTATTTATCACAGTTTCTAACGTTTCAACACGGCCTCGTTGCCTCATTCGGATCTCCTAAACATCCCTCTTCCTCCTTCTGTATAAAGTTTACTCCGAGGATTGAATAACGCAGCTCAGTTCATTCAGCTCGTTAACGTCAGCCTCGTGATTTTCCCATAATGCAATTTTGTTGTGTCACTGTTTTTAAAAAAGAAATAAAGGAGGCAAAGCGAATTCCCGGCATCTCTAAAGACATCTGTATCATCTGATTAGGGTGGAATCAGTTTATTATACAGGAAAGAGACTCACTTATCAATTTCATGATAAGCACACCTCTAATGAGGCCAGGGTGTGAAAACATGCATGTCAGATTCAACTATTTTCAAGCGTCATGCTTTAGTTTTATCCTTTTCTTCCTCTCAGACCTGCGATTAGCTCATTTGAGAAAGAAAATAATAAGCATTATTGTGTTTCTGCGAGGCGGCTTTGTCTGAACACGCCATCCGTCTATTGCAGCACCATCAGTAATCGCAGAAGGTCAGGTTTCTTTTCGGGCCGTCCACGTTTTTTTTTTTTTTTCTGGGTGATTTAGAATTATTCATTGGGATTATGAGCAAAACAACACCTTTGTTCAGCTGACTGCTTAAAACTTCACATTACTCAACAAACCAATGCTGTCTGTACAGCTCCTTCTGACACACACACACACACACACACAGAGGTATAAACCCACTTCATACACTTGCACTCAGATTTTAGGGGAAAAAAAACAAAACTCCAAAGTGGTCTCGCACCAAGGTCAATCATTTCCACGAGACTCTAATCATCTTATACCGGGTGTTGAAATCTTCTCATTCAGCGCATCTTGTTCTCTTTTGTTGGCCCAAGAGTTTCTTTATGAACTGGGCCAGTTATACAACAAGCTGCTGATGTAACGCTATAAAACATTAAAGCAACAGGCAGCGTGCTGTGGTTTTTCTTTCTTTTTTTTTTTCTTCTTCTTTTTTTTTGGCTTGCCTTAGACAGCTTTTTCCCTGGTCAGGATTCTACACTTCACTTTTTTTTTTGTAAGTGTGAATATTCACACACAAACGACACACATATAAACCTGATAGCTCCTCTATCTGGGAGGGTTTTTGTCCTGTTCGACTTGCCGTAGCTGTAGGGATTTTCCAAATGATGATGTCAAATCAGTTCAAGAATTTGAATCTCATGCTTCTGTTTATTAATACACACGTCACATGTACTACCTGTTATGAGTGTGGAACGAATTTACCTTTAATTCTGCAGTAATTCCAGTGTATTTTTGTCCTCTTCAGTTTGCCAGAGCTGTGTGTTTTTTTCAGATGAAGTCAGGACCAGGTGAAGAATTCACACCAAGAGTTTATTTACTTGTAGGATACTAATTGTGAAGAGTTTTACCTGTAAAACTAAGAGTAAGTGTGGGGCTTTTGGCCTTTTTGGTTTTCCATAGCTGAACAAACTAGAGATGTGCAATAAAAAGCAAAATAAAAAAATCTATTTTTAACTATTAAAGGTAAAGGTACTCAGAGTAGGTTTTTTTTGTCCTGTTCAGGTTACAGTAGATTTGTTAATGAATTAATTAATTTTTAAAATCTTTAATCACATTGGGGACCGCAGTGGTGCAGGGGTTATCGCTGTCGCCTCACAGCAAGAAGGTTCTGGGTTCAAACCTCATAGGTGACAGGGGTCTTCCTGTGTGGAGTTTGCGTGTTCTCCTCGTGCCTGTGTGGGTTTCCTCTGGGTGCTCTGGTTTCCTCCCACAAGCCAAAGACATGAGGATGAGGACAACTGACTGCTGTAAATCCCCCGTCAGTGTGAATGTGTGTGTGTTGGTTGTTGGTCTCTGTGTTAGTGACCTGTCCAGGGTGAACCCCGCCTCTCTCCTGGAGTCAGGGTCAGGGATTGGCTCCAGATTACTACCCCCCACCCCCCCACCCCCACCTGATAAGTGGAACAGATAATGGATGGATTATTCACATTTTTAGAACATAAACTATAAACTATTCATATCATATCAACTATTAAAGCGACAGTCACTATAGTTAGCTCGTCCGTCCGTAAGGCCGATGAGCTGTTGCTGGAGCGTGGCGTCCGTCGTCCACAATTCAGTTAAATCATATCTCCTCCGTCAGTTCTCCACAGATTTCCGTTCCGATAGTTTTGTTTGAAAGAACTCATCACTCTGCACAAAACTTGGTCGTTGTTTTGTCAAGTTTTTTGCTAATGAATTACTAATTAGGCCAAATTGATGAATTTTCCAGGCTTTTCACTAGAATTTGATCTCCTCTCTGATTTCTCATCCGATTCCAGTTCTGGTCAGTGTTTTGGGTCGATCTTCCCTCGGGGAGCAAAACTTGGTCGCTGGTTTGTTGATTTTCTCGTTGTAAACAGTTTGTTTACAACCTTGTTTATTTTCAGTTAAATCGTGTCTCCTCCGTCAGTTCTCACTGGATTTCAGTTCTGATGGTTTTATTTGAAAGAACTTGACCTTCTGCACAACACTTAGTCATTGTATTGTCAATTTTTTGCTAACAAATTAGTCATGAAGTCACTTAACACATTTTCTTCTGGCTAGAATTGTATCTCCTCTCTCATTTATCATGCGAATTAAGTTCTGATCGATGTTTTAGGCCGATCTTCCATCGGGGAACAAAACTTAGTCCTTTGTTGATGTTCCTGTTGTAAACAATTTGTCATGGAAGTTGGTCCTCATCTGTGTCTATGTGCAGCCCTGTGATGACCTGGCGACTTGTCCAGGGTGAACCCCGCCTTTCACCCGTAGTCAGCTGGGATAGGATCCAGCTCGCCTGCGACCCTGTAGAACAGGATAAAGCGGCTACAGATAATGAGATGAGATGAGATGAGATGAGATGAGATGAGGTTGGTCCTCTCTCTCTCTCTCTCTCTCTCTCTCTCTCTCTCTCTCACACTGTCACATTTCAGTTCTGTTTGATGTTTTGGTCGTCATGGTGGTTTTGATGGCAGGTCAGACGAGCGACTATGTCCTTGACATTCTGTTGTTGCTGTTGTTGTTGTTGTTTTTTAAATCAGTGACTGCGTCTTTATATTGGTTTGTGGCTGATTTTGCTGTCTGCTGTTCATAGACGATGAAAGCATTTTAACTCCATCATGTCTATAATGAAAACTTTGATTGCTTTTGGGTTTTTTTGTCCCCTGAAAGTGACACAATATACGAATGAATCTGTTTGCATGAAACAGTTGCAGAATGTAAGCAGTTTTTATTGTGCAAACATAAAACAGAACTTAAGAAAGAAATAGAAATGCCAACAACTTCAGCAGTGCTTCCTTTTTAAAACAAAAGTTGTTCCGGTTCACCTCCGCTCTCACTTTCTTTATCGTCCATCTCTGTTTTCTGTTCTTTACTGTACCCGGGGGTCGGAGCCTCTCCCAGCTGAGAGCACACTGTTACGCTTCCTGACGAGTGAGCACGTTCTACCCAGCATGCCGCGCGGCTGTGTCATTCTGTAAACGTATGATTGTTTGTGTCACAAATCTGAAAGTGCCGTGTTGTTCTGACCTGCAAAAGAGACGTGTGACAGTGACAGAATTCCCCCTTGTGCTGATCACCACACTTTACGACTCTCTCTGTGCACACCTGCAGCGAGCTCACAGCGCTACAGCGCTCACTTCTGCGGTGCTCCATCTCTGTTTACATGATTCTCACTTTCACCTGTTCCACTTTAGTGCCTGATGAGCGTGGCTGTGTTTCGTTTGTTTGGGGAGAACTGTTCTGTCACGGATTTGAGACGGATGCAAGTGCACTTAAAGAGTTTATGAAAGAAGACGTCAGACGCATCCCAAACATGAAGCACAGTCAGAGTCCAAACAGGCGAGCTTCAGGTGATCAGTAAACAGACGGGCGAGAGGAAAACATGATAAGTGCAGAAGAGGGAATGAACGAGTGACGATACAATGGAGAAGAAAAGGCATGAATAAACACAAATAAACATGGTCATATAAACAAACAGATGTGTGTGTGTGCTGCAGCGCTGTGAGCCGTGAGATGCGCCGAGAGCTGAAAACTGCTGAGCTCAGTGCGAGAGGGAATTACATGGCAGGAGCAAGTTGTCGGGAATTAATTGTTGTGTGATGAAATTGTAACAGAGAGTGAGAAGGAGATGTGCGGTCAATAGGAGCCGCGTCTCAACAAGCTCTGCACAGCGCTCTATAGCGCCTCTACTGGCAAACTAGATAACATAATTTACTGCTTTTTTGAGCCAAATAGCGATTCAATCAGCAACAAGACAGAACACAGGATTTCACTACAGAGAGCAGAAAATAAAATCACAACAGTAGATGCGCTTTTATCCTCTTTATGTTATAGTAGATGCGCTTTTGCTCTGTTTATGTTACAGTAGATGTGCTTTTATCCTTTTTATGTTTCAGTAGATGCGCTTTTATCCTCTTTATGTTACAGTAGATGCGCTTTTGGTCTGTTTATGTTACAGTAGATGTGCTTTTATCCTCTATGTTACAGTAGATGCGCTTTTGGTCTGTTTATGTTACAGTAGATGTGCTTTTATCCTCTTTATGTTACAGTAGATGCGCTTTTGCTCTGTTTATGTTACAGTAGATGTGCTTTTATCCTTTTTATGTTTCAGTAGATGCGCTTTTATCCTCTTTATGTTACAGTAGATGCGCTTTTGGTCTGTTTATGTTACAGTAGATGTGCTTTTATCCTCTATGTTACAGTAGATGCGCTTTTGGTCTGTTTATGTTACAGTAGATGTGCTTTTATCCTCTATGTTACAGTAGATGCGCTTTTATCCACTTTATGTTACAGTAGATGTGCTTTTATCCTCTTTATGTGACAGTAGATGCGCTTTTATCCTCTTTGTTACAGGAGATGCGCTTTTGCTCTGTTTATGTTTCAGTAGATGCGCTTTTATCCTCTTTATGTTACAGTAGATGCGCTTTTGGCCTGTTTATGTTACAGTAGATGCGCTTTTATCCTCTTTATGTTACAGTAGATGCACTTTTAGCCTGTTTATGTTTCAGTAGATGCGCTTTTATCCTCTTTATGTTACAGTAGATGCGCTTTTGGCCTGTTTATGTTACAGTAGATGCGCTTTTATCCTCTTTATGTTAAAGTAGATGCGCTTTTATCCTCTTTATGTTACAGTAGATGCACTTTTAGCCTGTTTATGTTTCAGTAGATGCGCTTTTATCCTCTTTATGTTACAGTAGATGCGCTTTTGGCCTGTTTATGTTACAGTAGATGCGCTTTTGGCCTGTTTATGTTACAGTAGATGCACTTTTGGCCTGTTTATGTTACAGTAGATGCGCTTTTGGCCTGTTTATGTTACAGTAGATGGGCTTTTGGCCTGTTTATGTTACAGTAGATGCACTTTTGGCCTGTTTATGTTACAGTAGATGCGCTTTTATCCTCTTTATGTTACAGTAGATGCGCTTTTGGCCTGTTTATGTTACAGTAGATGCGCTTTTGGCCTGTTTATGTTACAGTAGATGCACTTTTGGCCTGTTTATGTTACAGTAGATGCGCTTTTATCCTCTTTGTTACAGTAGATGCGCTTTTGGCCTGTTTATGTTACAGTAGATGCACTTTTGGCCTGTTTATGTTTCAGTAGATGCGCTTTTATCCTCTTTATGTTACAGTAGATGCACTTTTGGCCTGTTTATGTTACAGTAGATGTGCTTTTGGTCTGTTTATGTTACAGTAGATGCGCTTTTATCCTCTTTATGTTACACTAGATGCACTTTTGGCCTGTTTATGTTTCAGTAGATGTGCTTTTATCCTCTTTATGTTACAGTAGATGCTCTTTTGGCCTGTTTATGTTACAGTAGATGTGCTTTTGGTCTGTTTATGTTACAGTAGATGTGCTTTTATCCTCTTTATGTTACAGTAGATGCTCTTTTGGCCTGTTTATGTTACAGTAGATGTGCTTTTATCCTCTTTATGTTACAGTAGATGCTCTTTTGGCCTGTTTATGTTACAGTAGATGTGCTTTTGGTCTGTTTATGTTACAGTAGATGCGCTTTTATCCTCTTTATGTTTCAGTAGATGCGCTTTTATCCTCTTTATGTTACAGTAGATGCGCTTTTGCTCTGTTTATGTTACAGTAGATGTGCTTTTATCCTTTTTATGTTTCAGTAGATGCGCTTTTATCCTCTTTATGTTACAGTAGATGCGCTTTTGCTCTGTTTATGTTACAGTAGATGTGCTTTTATCCTTTTTATGTTTCAGTAGATGCGCTTTTATCCTCTTTATGTTACAGTAGATGCGCTTTTGGCCTGTTTATGTTACAGTAGATGCGCTTTTATCCTCTTTATGTTACAGTAGATGCGCTTTTGGTCTGTTTATGTTACAGTAGATGTGCTTTTATCCTCTTTATGTTACAGTAGATGCGCTTTTGCTCTGTTTATGTTACAGTAGATGTGCTTTTATCCTTTTTATGTTTCAGTAGATGCGCTTTTATCCTCTTTATGTTACAGTAGATGCGCTTTTGGTCTGTTTATGTTACAGTAGATGTGCTTTTATCCTCTATGTTACAGTAGATGCGCTTTTGGTCTGTTTATGTTACAGTAGATGTGCTTTTATCCTCTATGTTACAGTAGATGCGCTTTTATCCACTTTATGTTACAGTAGATGTGCTTTTATCCTCTTTATGTGACAGTAGATGCGCTTTTATCCTCTTTGTTACAGGAGATGCGCTTTTGCTCTGTTTATGTTTCAGTAGATGCGCTTTTATCCTCTTTATGTTACAGTAGATGCGCTTTTGGCCTGTTTATGTTACAGTAGATGCGCTTTTATCCTCTTTATGTTACAGTAGATGCACTTTTAGCCTGTTTATGTTACAGTAGATGCACTTTTAGCCTGTTTATGTTTCAGTAGATGCGCTTTTATCCTCTTTATGTTACAGTAGATGCGCTTTTATCCTCTTTATGTTACAGTAGATGCACTTTTAGCCTGTTTATGTTTCAGTAGATGCGCTTTTATCCTCTTTATGTTAAAGTAGATGCGCTTTTATCCTCTTTATGTTACAGTAGATGCGCTTTTATCCTCTTTATGTTACAGTAGATGCGCTTTTGGCCTGTTTATGTTACAGTAGATGCGCTTTTGGCCTGTTTATGTTACAGTAGATGCACTTTTGGCCTGTTTATGTTACAGTAGATGCGCTTTTGGCCTGTTTATGTTACAGTAGATGCGCTTTTGGCCTGTTTATGTTACAGTAGATGCACTTTTGGCCTGTTTATGTTACAGTAGATGCGCTTTTATCCTCTTTATGTTACAGTAGATGCGCTTTTGGCCTGTTTATGTTACAGTAGATGCGCTTTTGGCCTGTTTATGTTACAGTAGATGCACTTTTGGCCTGTTTATGTTACAGTAGATGCGCTTTTATCCTCTTTGTTACAGTAGATGCGCTTTTGGCCTGTTTATGTTACAGTAGATGCACTTTTGGCCTGTTTATGTTTCAGTAGATGTGCTTTTGGTCTGTTTATGTTACAGTAGATGCGCTTTTATCCTCTTTATGTTACAGTAGATGCACTTTTGGCCTGTTTATGTTACAGTAGATGTGCTTTTGGTCTGTTTATGTTACAGTAGATGCGCTTTTATCCTCTTTATGTTAAAGTAGATGCACTTTTGGCCTGTTTATGTTTCAGTAGATGTGCTTTTATCCTCTTTATGTTACAGTAGATGCACTTTTGGCCTGTTTATGTTTCAGTAGATGTGCTTTTATCCTCTTTATGTTACAGTAGATGCTCTTTTGGCCTGTTTATGTTACAGTAGATGTGCTTTTGGTCTGTTTATGTTACAGTAGATGTGCTTTTATCCTCTTTATGTTACAGTAGATGCTCTTTTGGCCTGTTTATGTTACAGTAGATGTGCTTTTATCCTCTTTATGTTACAGTAGATGCTCTTTTGGCCTGTTTATGTTACAGTAGATGTGCTTTTGGTCTGTTTATGTTACAGTAGATGCGCTTTTATCCTCTTTATGTTTCAGTAGATGCGCTTTTATCCTCTTTATGTTACAGTAGATGTGCTTTTGCTCTGTTTATGTTACAGTAGATGTGCTTTTATCCTTTTTATGTTTCAGTAGATGCGCTTTTATCCTCTTTATGTTACAGTAGATGCGCTTTTGGTCTGTTTGTTACAGTAGATGTGCTTTTATCCTCTATGTTACAGTAGATGCGCTTTTGGTCTGTTTATTTTACAGTAGATGTGCTTTTATCCTCTTTATGTTACAGTAGATGCGCTTTTGCTCTGTTTATGTTACAGTAGATGTGCTTTTATCCTTTTTATGTTTCAGTAGATGCGCTTTTATCCTCTTTATGTTACAGTAGATGCCCTTTTGCTCTGTTTATGTTACAGTAGATGTGCTTTTATCCTTTTTATGTTTCAGTAGATGCGCTTTTATCCTCTTTATGTTACAGTAGATGTGCTTTTGGCCTTTTTATGTTACAGTAGATGCGCTTTTGGTCTGTTTATGTTACAGTAGATGCGCTTTTGGCCTGTTTATGTGACAGTAGATGCGCTTTAGGCCTGTTTATGTGACAGTAGATGCGCTTTTGGCCTGTTTATGTTACAGTAGATGCGCTTTTATCCTCTTTATGTTACAGTAGATGCGCTTTTGGCCTGTTTATGTTACAGTAGATGTGCTTTTGGTCTGTTTATGTTACAGTAGATGCACTTTTATCCTCTTTGTTTCAGTAGATGCGCTTTTATCCTCTTTATGTTACAGTAGATGTGCTTTTGGCCTTTTTATGTTACAGTAGATGCGCTTTTGGTCTGTTTATGTTACAGTAGATGCGCTTTTGGCCTGTTTATGTGACAGTAGATGCGCTTTAGGCCTGTTTATGTGACAGTAGATGCGCTTTTGGCCTGTTTATGTTACAGTAGATGCGCTTTTATCCTCTTTATGTTACAGTAGATGCGCTTTTGGTCTGTTTATGTTACAGTAGATGCGCTTTTGGTCTGTTTATGTGACAGTAGATGCGCTTTAGGCCTGTTTATGTTACAGTAGATGCGCTTTTGGCCTGTTTATGTTACAGTAGATGCGCTTTAGGCCTGTTTATGTGACAGTAGATGCGCTTTAGGCCTGTTTATGTTACAGTAGATGCGCTTTTGCTCTGTTTATGTTACAGTAGATGTGCTTTTATCCTCTTCATGTTACAGTAGATGCGCTTTTGGCCTGTTTATGTTACAGTAGATGCGCTTTTGCTCTGTTTATGTTACAGTAGATGTGCTTTTATCCTCTTCATGTTACAGTAGATGAGCTTTTGGCCTGTTTATGTTACAGTAGATGCGCTTTTGGTCTGTTTATGTTACAGTAGATGCGCTTTTGGCCTGTTTATGTTACAGTAGATGCGCTTTTGGCCTGTTTATGTTACAGTAGATGCGCTTTTGGTCTGTTTATGTTACAGTAGATGCGCTTTTGGCCTGTTTATGTTACAGTAGATGCGCTTTTGCTCTGTTTATGTTACAGTAGATGAGCTTTTAGTCTGTTTATGTTACAGTAGATGCGCTTTTGGTCTGTTTATGTTACAGTAGATGCGCATTTGGTCTGTTTATGTTACAGTAGATGCGCTTTTGGCCTGTTTATGTTACAGTAGATGCGCTTTTGGTCTGTTTATGTTACAGTAGATGCGCTTTTGGCCTGTTTATGTTACAGTAGATGTGCTTTTGGTCTGTTTATGTTACAGTAGATGCACTTTTATCCTCTTTGTTTCAGTAGATGCGCTTTTATCCTCTTTATGTTACAGTAGATGTGCTTTTGGCCTTTTTATGTTACAGTAGATGCGCTTTTGGTCTGTTTATGTTACAGTAGATGCGCTTTTGGCCTGTTTATGTGACAGTAGATGCGCTTTAGGCCTGTTTATGTGACAGTAGATGCGCTTTTGGCCTGTTTATGTTACAGTAGATGCGCTTTTATCCTCTTTATGTTACAGTAGATGCGCTTTTGGTCTGTTTATGTTACAGTAGATGCGCTTTTGGTCTGTTTATGTGACAGTAGATGCGCTTTAGGCCTGTTTATGTTACAGTAGATGCGCTTTTATCCTCTTTATGTTACAGTAGATGCGCTTTTGGTCTGTTTATGTTACAGTAGATGCGCTTTTGGCCTGTTTATGTGACAGTAGATGCGCTTTAGGCCTGTTTATGTGACAGTAGATGCGCTTTTGGCCTGTTTATGTTACAGTAGATGCGCTTTTATCCTCTTTATGTTACAGTAGATGCGCTTTTGGTCTGTTTATGTTACAGTAGATGCGCTTTTGGTCTGTTTATGTGACAGTAGATGCGCTTTAGGCCTGTTTATGTTACAGTAGATGCGCTTTAGGCCTGTTTATGTTACAGTAGATGCGCTTTAGGCCTGTTTATGTTACAGTAGATGCGCTTTTGGCCTGTTTATGTTACAGTAGATGCGCTTTTGGCCTGTTTATGTGACAGTAGATGCGCTTTAGGCCTGTTTATGTGACAGTAGATGCGCTTTTGGCCTGTTTATGTTACAGTAGATGCGCTTTTGGCCTGTTTATGTGACAGTAGATGCGCTTTAGGCCTGTTTATGTGACAGTAGATGCGCTTTTGGTCTGTTTATGTTACAGTAGATGCGCTTTTGGTCTGTTTATGTGACAGTAGATGCGCTTTAGGCCTGTTTATGTTACAGTAGATGCGCTTTTGGCCTGTTTATGTTACAGTAGATGTGCTTTTGCTCTGTTTATGTTACAGTTGATGTGCTTTTATCCTCTTTATGTTACAGTAGATGCGCTTTTGGTCTGTTTATGTTACAGTAGATGCGCTTTTGGCCTGTTTATGTGACAGTAGATGCGCTTTAGGCCTGTTTATGTTACAGTAGATGCGCTTTTGTCCTGTTTATGTTACAGTAGATGTGCTTTTGCTCTGTTTATGTTACAGTTGATGTGCTTTTATCCTCTTCATGTTACAGTAGATGAGCTTTTGGCCTGTTTATGTTACAGTAGATGCGCTTTTGGCCTGTTTATGTTACAGTAGATGTGCTTTTGCTCTGTTTATGTTACAGTTGATGTGCTTTTATCCTCTTCATGTTACAGTAGATGAGCTTTTGGCCTGTTTATGTTACAGTAGATGCGCTTTTGGTCTGTTTATGTGACAGTAGATGCGCTTTAGGCCTGTTTATGTTACAGTAGATGCGCTTTTGGCCTGTTTATGTTACAGTAGATGCGCTTTAGGCCTGTTTATGTTACAGTAGATGCGCTTTAGGCCTGTTTATGTTACAGTAGATGCGCTTTTGGTCTGTTTATGTGACAGTAGATGCACTTTAGGCCTGTTTATGTTACAGTAGATGCGCTTTTGGCCTGTTTATGTTACAGTAGATGCGCTTTTGCTCTGTTTATGTTACAGTTGATGTGCTTTTATCCTCTTCATGTTACAGTAGATGAGCTTTTGGCCTGTTTATGTTACAGTAGATGCGCTTTTGGTCTGTTTATGTTACAGTAGATGCGCTTTTGGCCTGTTTATGTTACAGTAGATGCGCTTTTGGTCTGTTTATGTGACAGTCGATGCGCTTTTGGCCTGTTTATGTTACAGTAGATGCGCTTTTGGTCTGTTTATGTTACAGTAGATGCGCTTTTGGCCTGTTTATGTTACAGTAGATGCGCTTTTGGCCTGTTTATGTTACAGTAGATGCGATTTTGGCCTGTTTACGTTACAGTAGATGCGCTTTTATCCTCTTTATGTCACAGTAGATGAGCTTTTGGCCTGTTTATGTTACAGTAGATGCGCTTTTGGTCTGTTTATGTTACAGTAGATGCGCTTTTGGCCCGTTTATGTTACAGTAGATGCGCTTTTGGCCTGTTTATGTTACAGTAGATGCGCTTTTGGCCTGTTTATGTTACAGTAGATGCGCTTTTGCTCTGTTTATGTTACAGTAGATGTGCTTTTATCCTCTTCATGTTACAGTAGATGTGCTTTTGGTCTGTTTATGTTACAGTAGATGTGCTTTTGGCCTGTTTATGTTACAGTAGATGTGCTTTTATCCTCTTCATGTTACAGTAGATGTGCTTTTGGTCTGTTTATGTTACAGTAGATGTGCTTTTGGCCTGTTTATGTTCCAGTAGATGTGCTTTTGGTCTGTTTATGTTACAGTAGATGTGCTTTTGGCCTGTTTATGTTACAGTAGATGCGCTTTTGGCCTGTTTATGTTACAGTAGATGCGATTTTGGCCTGTTTATGTTACAGTAGATGCGCTTTTATCCTCTTTATGTCACAGTAGATGAGCTTTTGGCCTGTTTATGTTACAGTAGATGTGCTTTTGGCCTGTTTATGTTACAGTAGATGAGCTTTTGGTCTGTTTATGTTACAGTAGATGTGCTTTTGGTCTGTTTATGTTACAGTAGATGTGCTTTTGGCCTGTTTATATTACAGTAGATGCGCTTTTGGTCTGTTTATGTTCCAGTAGATGTGCTTTTGGTCTGTTTATGTTACAGTAGATGTGCTTTTGGCCTGTTTATGTTACAGTAGATGTGCTTTTGGCCTGTTTATGTTACAGTAGATGTGCTTTTGGCCTGTTTATGTTACAGTAGATGCGCTTTTGGCCTGTTTATGTTACAGTAGATGTGCTTTTGGCCTGTTTATGTTACAGTAGATGTGCTTTTGGTCTGTTTATGTTACAGTAGATGTGCTTTTGGCCTGTTTATGTTACAGTAGATGTGCTTTTGGTCTGTTTATGTTACAGTAGATGTGCTTTTGGTCTGTTTATGTTACAGTAGATGTGCTTTTGGCCTGTTTATGTTACAGTAGATGTGCTTTTGGTCTGTTTATGTTACAGTAGATGTGCTTTTGGCCTGTTTATGTTACAGTAGATGTGCTTTTGGCCTGTTTATGTTACAGTAGATGTGCTTTTGGTCTGTTTATGTTACAGTAGATGTGCTTTTGGCCTGTTTATGTTACAGTAGATGTGCTTTTGGTCTGTTTAGGTTACAGTAGATGTGCTTTTGGTCTGTTTATGTTACAGTAGATGTGCTTTTGGCCTGTTTATGTTACAGTAGATGTGCTTTTGGTCTGTTTATGTTACAGTAGATGTGCTTTTGGCCTGTTTATGTTACAGTAGATGTGCTTTTGGCCTGTTTATGTTACAGTAGATGTGCTTTTGGTCTGTTTATGTTACAGTAGATGTGCTTTTGGCCTGTTTATGTTACAGTAGATGTGCTTTTGGCCTGTTTATGTTCCAGTAGATGTGCTTTTGGTCTGTTTATGTTACAGTAGATGTGCTTTTGGTCTGTTTATGTTACAGTAGATGTGCTTTTGGCCTGTTTATGTTACAGTAGATGTGCTTTTGGCCTGTTTATGTTACAGTAGATGTGCTTTTGGTCTGTTTATGTTACAGTAGATGTGCTTTTGGCCTGTTTATGTTACAGTAGATGTGCTTTTGGCCTGTTTATGTTACAGTAGATGTGCTTTTGGTCTGTTTATGTTACAGTAGATGTGCTTTTGGTCTGTTTATGTTACAGTAGATGTGCTTTTGGCCTGTTTATGTTACAGTAGATGTGCTTTTGGCCTGTTTATGTTACAGTAGATGTGCTTTTGGCCTGTTTATGTTACAGTAGATGTGCTTTTGGTCTGTTTATGTTACAGTAGATGTGCTTTTGGTCTGTTTATGTTACAGTAGATGTGCTTTTGGCCTGTTTATGTTACAGTAGATGTGCTTTTGTTCTGTTTATGTTACAGTAGATGTGCTTTTGGCCTGTTTATGTTACAGTAGATGTGCTTTTGGCCTGTTTATGTTACAGTAGATGTGCTTTTGGTCTGTTTATGTTACAGTAGATGTGCTTTTGGCCTGTTTATGTTACAGTAGATGTGCTTTTGGCCTGTTTATGTTACAGTAGATGTGCTTTTGGTCTGTTTATGTTACAGTAGATGTGCTTTTGGTCTGTTTATGTTACAGTAGATGTGCTTTTGGCCTGTTTATGTCACAGTAGATGCACTTTTGGTCTGTTTATGTAACAGTAGATGCGCTTTTGGCCTGTTTATGTTACAGTAGATGTGCTTTTGGCCTGTTTATGTTTCAGTAGATGTGCTTTTGGCCTGTTTAGGTTACAGTAGATGTGCTTTTGGCCTGTTTATGTTTCAGTAGATGTGCTTTTGGCCTGTTTAGGTTACAGTAGATGCGCTTTTGGCCAGTTTATGTTACAGTAGATGTGCTTTTATCCTTTTTATGTTACAGTAGATATGCTTTTATCCTTTTTATGTTACAGTAGATGTGCTTTTGGTCTGTTTGTTACAGTAGATATGCTTTTATCCTTTTTATGTTACAGTAGATGTGCTTTTATCCTTTTTATGTTACAGTAGATATGCTTTTATCCTTTTTATGTTACAGTAGATGTGCTTTTGGTCTGTTTGTTACAGTAGATATGCTTTTATCCTTTTTATGTTACAGTAGATGTGCTTTTATCCTTTTTGTTACAGTAGATGTGCTTTTATCCTTTTTGTTACAGTAGATGTGCCTTTATCCTTTTTATGTTACAGTAGATGCGCTTTTATCCTCTTTATGTTACAGTAGATGCGCTTTTGGTCTGTTTATGTTACAGTAGATGCGCTTTTGGTCTGTTTATGTTACAGTAGATGCGCTTTTATCCTCTTTATGTTACAGTAGATGCGCTTTTGGTCTGTTTATGTTACAGTAGATGCGCTTTTGGCCTGTTTATGTTACAGTAGATGCGCTTTTATCCTCTTTATGTTACAGTAGATGCGCTTTTGGTCTGTTTATGTTACAGTAGATGCGCTTTTGGCCTGTTTATGTTTCAGTAGATGTGCTTTTGGCCTGTTTAGGTTACAGTAGATGTGCTTTTATCCTTTTTATGTTACAGTAGATGTGCTTTTATCCTTTTTATGTTACAGTAAATGTGCTTTTGGTCTGTTTGTTACAGTAGATATGCTTTTATCCTTTTTATGTTACAGTAGATGTGCTTTTATCCTTTTTGTTACAGTAGATGTGCTTTTATCCTTTTTATGTTACAGTAGATGTGCTTTTATCCTTTTTATGTTACAGTAGATGCGCTTTTGCTCTGCTTATATTACAGTAGATGTGCTTTTATCCTTTTTATGTTACAGTAGATGCGCTTTTGGCCTGTTTGTTACAGTAGATGCGCTTTTGCTCTGTTTATATTACAGTAGATGTGCTTTTATCCTCTTTATGTTACAGTAGATGCGCTTTTGGCCTGTTTGTTACAGTAGATGCGCTTTTGCTCTGTTTATATTACAGTAGATGTGCTTTTATCCTCTTTATGTTACAGTAGATGCGCTTTTGGTCTGTTTATGTTACAGTAGATGCGCTTTTATCCTCTTTATGTTACAGTAGATGTGCTTTTGGCCTGTTTATGTTACAGTAGATGTGCTTTTATCCTCTTTATGTTACAGTAGATGCGCTTTTGGTCTGTTTATGTTACAGTAGATGCGCTTTTATCCTCTTTATGTTACAGTAGATGTGCTTTTGGCCTGTTTATGTTACAGTAGATGTGCTTTTGGCTTGTTTGTTACAGTAGATGCGCTTTTGGCCAGTTTATGTTACAGTAGATGTGCTTTTATCCTTTTTATGTTACAGTAGATGTGCTTTTGGTCTGTTTATGTTACAGTAGATGCGCTTTTGGCCTGTTTATGTTTCAGTAGATGTGCTTTTGGCCTGTTTAGGTTACAGTAGATGTGCTTTTATCCTTTTTATGTTACAGTAGATGTGCTTTTATCCTTTTTATGTTACAGTAAATGTGCTTTTGGTCTGTTTGTTACAGTAGATATGCTTTTATCCTTTTTATGTTACAGTAGATGTGCTTTTATCCTCTTTATGTTACAGTAGATGTGCTTTTGGCCTGTTTATGTTACAGTAGATGCGCTTTTGGCCTGTTTATGTTACAGTAGATGTGCTTTTGGCTTGTTTGTTACAGTAGATGCGCTTTTGGCCTGTTTATGTTACAGTAGATGCGCTTTTATCCTCTTTATGTTACAGTAGATGCGCTTTTGGTCTGTTTATGTTACAGTAGATGCGCTTTTGGCCTGTTTATGTTTCAGTAGATGTGCTTTTGGCCTGTTTAGGTTACAGTAGATGTGCTTTTATCCTTTTTATGTTACAGTAGATGTGCTTTTATCCTTTTTATGTTACAGTAAATGTGCTTTTGGTCTGTTTGTTACAGTAGATATGCTTTTATCCTTTTTATGTTACAGTAGATGTGCTTTTATCCTTTTTGTTACAGTAGATGTGCTTTTATCCTTTTTATGTTACAGTAGATGCGCTTTTGCTCTGCTTATATTACAGTAGATGTGCTTTTATCCTTTTTATGTTACAGTAGATGCGCTTTTGGCCTGTTTGTTACAGTAGATGCGCTTTTGCTCTGTTTATATTACAGTAGATGTGCTTTTATCCTCTTTATGTTACAGTAGATGCGCTTTTGGCCTGTTTGTTACAGTAGATGCGCTTTTGCTCTGTTTATATTACAGTAGATGTGCTTTTATCCTCTTTATGTTACAGTAGATGCGCTTTTGGTCTGTTTATGTTACAGTAGATGCGCTTTTATCCTCTTTATGTTACAGTAGATGTGCTTTTGGCCTGTTTATGTTACAGTAGATGCGCTTTTGGCCTGTTTATGTTACAGTAGATGTGCTTTTGGCTTGTTTGTTACAGTAGATGCGCTTTTGGCCAGTTTATGTTACAGTAGATGTGCTTTTATCCTTTTTATGTTACAGTAGATGTGCTTTTATCCTGTTTATCTTACAGTAGATATGCTTTTATCCTTTTTATGTTACAGTAGATGCGCTTTTATCCTGTTTATGTTACAGTAGATATGCTTTTATCCTTTTTATGTTACAGTAGATGCGCTTTTATCCTGTTTATGTTACAGTAGATATGCTTTTATCCTTTTTATGTTACAGTAGATGCGCTTTTATCCTGTTTATGTTACAGTAGATATGCTTTTATCCTTTTTATGTTTCAGTAGATGCGCTTTTGGCCTGTTTATGTTACAGTAGATGCGCTTTTGCTCTGTTTATGTTACAGTAGATGAGCTTTTAGTCTGTTTATGTTACAGTAGATGCGCTTTTGGTCTGTTTATGTTACAGTATATATGCTTTTATCCTTTTTATGTTACAGTAGATGTGCTTTTATCCTGTTTATGTTACAGTAGATATGCTTTTATCCTTTTTATGTTTCAGTAGATGCGCTTTTGGCCTGTTTATGTTACAGTAGATGCGCTTTTGCTCTGTTTATGTTACAGTAGATGAGCTTTTAGTCTGTTTATGTTACAGTAGATGCGCTTTTGGCCTGTTTATGTTACAGTAGATGCGCTTTAGGCCTGTTTATGTTACAGTAGATGCGCTTTTGCTCTGTTTATGTTACAGTTGATGTGCTTTTATCCTCTTCATGTTACAGTAGATGAGCTTTTGGCCTGTTTATGTTACAGTAGATGCGCTTTTGGTCTGTTTATGTTACAGTAGATGCGCTTTTGGCCTGTTTATGTTACAGTAGATGCGCTTTTGGTCTGTTTATGTTACAGTCGATGCGCTTTTGGCCTGTTTATGTTACAGTAGATGCGCTTTTGGTCTGTTTATGTTACAGTAGATGCGCTTTTGGCCTGTTTATGTTACAGTAGATGCGCTTTTGGTCTGTTTATGTTACAGTAGATGCGCTTTTGGCCTGTTTATGTTACAGTAGATGCGCTTTTGCTCTGTTTATGTTACAGTAGATGTGCTTTTATCCTCTTCATGTTACAGTAGATGTGCTTTTGGTCTGTTTATGTTACAGTAGATATGCTTTTATCCTTTTTATGTTACAGTAGATGCGCTTTTGGCCTGTTTATGTTACAGTAGATGCGATTTTGGCCTGTTTATGTTACAGTAGATGCGCTTTTATCCTCTTTATGTCACAGTAGATGAGCTTTTGGCCTGTTTATGTTACAGTAGATGTGCTTTTGGCCTGTTTATGTTACAGTAGATGAGCTTTTGGTCTGTTTATGTTACAGTAGATGTGCTTTTGGTCTGTTTATGTTACAGTAGATGTGCTTTTGGCCTGTTTATATTACAGTAGATGCGCTTTTGGTCTGTTTATGTTACAGTAGATGTGCTTTTGGTCTGTTTGTTACAGTAGATGTGCTTTTGGCCTGTTTATGTTACAGTAGATGCACTTTTGGTCTGTTTATGTAACAGTAGATGCGCTTTTGGCCTGTTTATGTTACAGTAGATGTGCTTTTGGCCTGTTTATGTTTCAGTAGATGTGCTTTTGGCCTGTTTAGGTTACAGTAGATGCGCTTTTGGCCAGTTTATGTTTCAGTAGATGTGCTTTTGGCCTGTTTAGGTTACAGTAGATGTGCTTTTGGCCTGTTTATGTTTCAGTAGATGTGCTTTTGGCCTGTTTAGGTTACAGTAGATGCGCTTTTGGCCAGTTTATGTTACAGTAGATGTGCTTTTATCCTTTTTATGTTACAGTAGATATGCTTTTATCCTTTTTATGTTACAGTAGATGTGCTTTTGGTCTGTTTGTTACAGTAGATATGCTTTTATCCTTTTTGTTACAGTAGATGTGCTTTTATCCTTTTTGTTACAGTAGATGTGCTTTTGGTCTGTTTATGTTACAGTAGATGCGCTTTTGGTCTGTTTATGTTACAGTAGATGCGCTTTTATCCTCTTTATGTTACAGTAGATGCGCTTTTGGTCTGTTTATGTTACAGTAGATGCGCTTTTGGTCTGTTTATGTTACAGTAGATGCGCTTTTATCCTCTTTATGTTACAGTAGATGCGCTTTTGGTCTGTTTATGTTACAGTAGATGCGCTTTTGGCCTGTTTATGTTACAGTAGATGCGCTTTTATCCTCTTTATGTTACAGTAGATGCGCTTTTGGTCTGTTTATGTTACAGTAGATGCGCTTTTGGCCTGTTTATGTTTCAGTAGATGTGCTTTTGGCCTGTTTAGGTTACAGTAGATGAGCTTTTGGTCTGTTTATGTTACAGTAGATGTGCTTTTATCCTTTTTATGTTACAGTAGATGTGCTTTTATCCTTTTTATGTTACAGTAAATGTGCTTTTGGTCTGTTTGTTACAGTAGATATGCTTTTATCCTTTTTATGTTACAGTAGATGTGCTTTTATCCTTTTTGTTACAGTAGATGTGCTTTTATCCTTTTTATGTTACAGTAGATGTGCTTTTATCCTTTTTATGTTACAGTAGATGCGCTTTTGCTCTGCTTATATTACAGTAGATGTGCTTTTATCCTCTTTATGTTACAGTAGATGCACTTTTGGCCTGTTTATGTTACAGTAGATGCACTTTTGGCCTGTTTATGTTACAGTAGATGCGCTTTTATCCTCTTTATGTTTCAGTAGATGCGCTTTTGGCCTGTTTATGTTTCAGTAGATGCGCTTTTGGCCTGTTTATGTTACAGTAGATGCGCTTTTATCCTCTTTATGTTTCAGTAGATGCGCTTTTGGTCTGTTTATGTTACAGTAGATGCGCTTTTGGCCTGTTTATGTTACAGTAGATGCGCTTTTGGTCTGTTTATGTTACAGTAGATGTGCTTTTGGTCTGTTTATGTTACAGTAAATGTGCTTTTGGTCTGTTTATATTACAGTAGATGTGCTTTTGGTCTGTTTATGTTACAGTAGATGCGCTTTTATCCTCTTTATGTTACAGTAGATGCACTTTTGGCCTGTTTATGTTACAGTAGATGTGCTTTTGGTCTGTTTATGTTACAGTAGATGTGCTTTTGGTCTGTTTATGTTACAGTAGATGCACTTTTATCCTCTTTGTTTCAGTAGATGCGCTTTTATCCTCTTTATGTTACAGTAGATGCGCTTTTGGTCTGTTTATGTGACAGTAGATGCGCTTTAGGCCTGTTTATGTTACAGTAGATGCACTTTTATCCTCTTTGTTTCAGTAGATGCGCTTTTATCCTCTTTATGTTACAGTAGATGCACTTTTGGTCTGTTTATGTTACAGTAGATGCGCTTTAGGCCTGTTTATGTTACAGTAGATGCGCTTTAGGCCTGTTTATGTTACAGTAGATGCACTTTTATCCTCTTTGTTTCAGTAGATGCGCTTTTATCCTCTTTATGTTACAGTAGATGCACTTTTGGTCTGTTTATGTGACAGTAGATGCGCTTTAGGCCTGTTTATGTTACAGTAGATGCGCTTTTGGCCTGTTTATGTTACAGTAGATGCGCTTTTGGCCTGTTTATGTTACAGTAGATGCGCTTTTGGTCTGTTTATGTTACAGTAGATGCGCTTTTGGCCTGTTTATGTGACAGTAGATGTGCTTTTATCCTCTTCATGTTACAGTAGATGTGCTTTTGGTCTGTTTATGTTACAGTAGATGTGCTTTTGGTCTGTTTATGTTACAGTAGATGCGCTTTTGGTCTGTTTATGTTACAGTAGATGCGCTTTTGCTCTGTTTATGTTACAGTAGATGTGCTTTTATCCTCTTCATGTTACAGTAGATGTGCTTTTGGTCTGTTTATGTTACAGTAGATGTGCTTTTATCCTCTTCATGTTACAGTAGATGTGCTTTTGGTCTGTTTATGTTACAGTAGATGCGGTTTTGGCCTGTTTATGTTACAGTAGATGCGCTTTTGGTCTGTTTATGTTACAGTAGATGCGCTTTTGGCCTGTTTATGTTACAGTAGATGCGCTTTTGGTCTGTTTATGTTACAGTAGATGCGCTTTTGGCCTGTTTATGTTACAGTAGATGCGCTTTTGGTCTGTTTATGTTACAGTAGATGCGCTTTTGGCCTGTTTATGTTACAGTAGATGCGCTTTTGGTCTGTTTGTTACAGTAGATGCGCTTTTGGCCTGTTTATGTTACAGTAGATGCGCTTTTGGTCTGTTTATGTTACAGTAGATGCGCTTTTGGCCTGTTTATGTTACAGTAGATGCGCTTTTGGTCTGTTTATGTTACAGTAGATGCGCTTTTGGCCTGTTTATGTTACAGTAGATGCGCTTTTGGTCTGTTTATGTTACAGTAGATGCGCTTTTGGCCTGTTTATGTTACAGTAGATGTGCTTTTATCCTCTTCATGTTACAGTAGATGTGCTTTTGGTCTGTTTATGTTACAGTAGATATGCTTTTATCCTTTTTATGTTACAGTAGATGCGCTTTTGGCCTGTTTATGTTACAGTAGATGCGGTTTTGGCCTGTTTATGTTACAGTAGATGCGCTTTTGGCCTGTTTATGTTACAGTAGATGCGCTTTTGGTCTGTTTATGTTACAGTAGATGCGCTTTTGGCCTGTTTGTTACAGTAGATGCGCTTTTGGTCTGTTTATGTTACAGTAGATGCGCTTTTGGCCTGTTTATGTTACAGTAGATGCGCTTTTGGCCTGTTTATGTTACAGTAGATGCGCTTTTATCCTCTTTATGTCACAGTAGATGAGCTTTTGGCCTGTTTATGTTACAGCAGATGCGCTTTTGGTCTGTTTATGTTACAGTAGATGCGCTTTTGGCCTGTTTATGTTAGAGTAGATGCGCTTTTGGTCTGTTTATGTTACAGTAGATGCGCTTTTGGCCTGTTTATGTTACAGTTAATGCGCTTTTGCTCTGTTTATGTTACAGTAGATGTGCTTTTATCCTCTTTATGTCACAGTAGATGAGCTTTTGGCCTGTTTATGTTACAGTAGATGCGCTTTTGGTCTGTTTATGTTACAGTAGATGCGCTTTTGGCCTGTTTATGTTACAGTAGATGCGCTTTTGGTCTGTTTATGTTACAGTAGATGCGCTTTTGGCCTGTTTATGTTACAGTAGATGCGATTTTGGCCTGTTTATGTTACAGTAGATGCGCTTTTATCCTCTTTATGTTACAGTAGATGCACTTTTGGCCTGTTTATGTTACAGTAGATGCGCTTTTATCCTCTTTATGTTTCAGTAGATGCGCTTTTGGCCTGTTTATGTTACAGTAGATGTGCTTTTGGCCTATTAATGTTACAGTAGATGCGCTTTTATCCTCTTTATGTTTTAGTAGATGCGCTTTTGGCCTGTTTATGTTTCAGTAAATGCACTTTTGGCCTGTTTATGTTACAGTAGATGTGCTTTTGGCCTGTTTATGTTACAGTAGATGCACTTTTGGCCTGTTTATGTGACAGTAGATGCGCTTTTGGCCTGTTTATGTGACAGTAGATGCGCTTTTGGCCTGTTTATGTGACAGTAGATGCACTTTTGGCCTGTTTATGTGACAGTAGATGCGCTTTTGGCCTGTTTATGTTACAGTAGATGCGCTTTTATCCTCTTTATGTTTCAGTAGATGCACTTTTGGCCTGTTTATGTTACAGTAGATGCGCTTTTGGCCTGTTTATGTTACAGTAGATGCACTTTTGGCCTGTTTATGTGACAGTAGATGCGCTTTTGGCCTGTTTATGTGACAGTAGATGCGCTTTTGGCCTGTTTATGTTTCAGTAGATGCACTTTTGGCCTGTTAATGTTACAGTAGATGCACTTTTGGACTGTTTATGTGACAGTAGATGCACTTTTGGCCTGTTTATGTTACAGTAGATGCGCTTTTGGCCTGTTTATGTTTCAGTAGATGCACTTTTGGCCTGTTTATGTGACAGTAGATGCACTTTTGGCCTGTTTATGTTACAGTAGATGCGCTTTTGCCCTGTTTATGTTACAGTAGATGCTCTTTTATCCTCTTTATGTTTCAGTAGATGCGCTTTTGGCCTTTTTATGTTACAGTAGATGCGCTTTTGGTCTGTTTATGTGACAGTAGATGCGCTTTTGGTCTGTTTATGTTACAGTAGATGCGCTTTTGGTCTGTTTATGTTACAGTAGATGCGCTTTTGGTCTGTTTATGTTACAGTAGATGCGCTTTTGGTCTGTTTATGTGACAGTAGATGCGCTTTTGGCCTGTTTATGTTACAGTAGATGCGCTTTTGGTCTGTTTATGTTACAGTAGATGCGCTTTTGGCCTGTTTATGTTAAAGTAGATGTGCTTTTGGTCTGTTTGTACAGTAGATGCGCTTTTGGCCTGTTTATGTTACAGTAGATGCGCTTTTATCCTCTTTATGTTACAGTATATGCACTTTTGGCCTGTTTATGTTTCAGTAGATGCGCTTTTATCCTCTTTATGTTACAGTAGATGTGCTTTTATCCTCTTTATGTTACAGTATATGCACTTTTGGCCTGTTTATGTTTCAGTAGATGCGCTTTTATCCTCTTTATGTTACAGTATATGCACTTTTGGCCTGTTTATGTTTCAGTAGATGCGCTTTTGGTCTGTTTATGTTACAGTAGATGCGCTTTTGGCCTGTTTATGTTACAGTAGATGCGCTTTTGGTCTGTTTATGTTACAGTAGATGTGCTTTTGGTCTGTTTATGTTACAGTAAATGTGCTTTTGGTCTGTTTATATTACAGTAGATGTGCTTTTGGTCTGTTTATGTTACAGTAGATGCGCTTTTATCCTCTTTATGTTACAGTAGATGCACTTTTGGCCTGTTTATGTTACAGTAGATGTGCTTTTGGTCTGTTTATGTTACAGTAGATGTGCTTTTGGTCTGTTTATGTTACAGTAGATGCACTTTTATCCTCTTTGTTTCAGTAGATGCGCTTTTATCCTCTTTATGTTACAGTAGATGCGCTTTTGGTCTGTTTATGTGACAGTAGATGCGCTTTAGGCCTGTTTATGTTACAGTAGATGCACTTTTATCCTCTTTGTTTCAGTAGATGCGCTTTTATCCTCTTTATGTTACAGTAGATGCACTTTTGGTCTGTTTATGTTACAGTAGATGCGCTTTAGGCCTGTTTATGTTACAGTAGATGCGCTTTAGGCCTGTTTATGTTACAGTAGATGCACTTTTATCCTCTTTGTTTCAGTAGATGCGCTTTTATCCTCTTTATGTTACAGTAGATGCACTTTTGGTCTGTTTATGTTACAGTAGATGCGCTTTAGGCCTGTTTATGTTACAGTAGATGCGCTTTAGGCCTGTTTATGTTACAGTAGATGCACTTTTATCCTCTTTGTTTCAGTAGATGCGCTTTTATCCTCTTTATGTTACAGTAGATGCACTTTTGGTCTGTTTATGTGACAGTAGATGCGCTTTAGGCCTGTTTATGTTACAGTAGATGCGCTTTTGGCCTGTTTATGTTACAGTAGATGCGCTTTTGGCCTGTTTATGTTACAGTAGATGCGCTTTTGGTCTGTTTATGTTACAGTAGATGCGCTTTTGGCCTGTTTATGTTACAGTAGATGCGCTTTTGGTCTGTTTATGTTACAGTAGATGCGCTTTTGGCCTGTTTATGTTACAGTAGATGTGCTTTTATCCTCTTCATGTTACAGTAGATGTGCTTTTGGTCTGTTTATGTTACAGTAGATGCGCTTTTGCTCTGTTTATGTTACAGTAGATGTGCTTTTATCCTCTTCATGTTACAGTAGATGTGCTTTTGGTCTGTTTATGTTACAGTAGATGCGGTTTTGGCCTGTTTATGTTACAGTAGATGCGCTTTTGGCCTGTTTATGTTACAGTAGATGCGCTTTTGGTCTGTTTATGTTACAGTAGATGCGCTTTTGGCCTGTTTATGTTACAGTAGATGCGCTTTTGGTCTGTTTATGTTACAGTAGATGCGCTTTTGGCCTGTTTATGTTACAGTAGATGCGCTTTTGGTCTGTTTATGTTACAGTAGATGCGCTTTTGGCCTGTTTATGTTACAGTAGATGCGCTTTTGGTCTGTTTGTTACAGTAGATGCGCTTTTGGCCTGTTTATGTTACAGTAGATGCGCTTTTGGTCTGTTTATGTTACAGTAGATGCGCTTTTGGCCTGTTTATGTTACAGTAGATGCGCTTTTGGTCTGTTTATGTTACAGTAGATGCGCTTTTGGCCTGTTTATGTTACAGTAGATGCGCTTTTGGTCTGTTTATGTTACAGTAGATGCGCTTTTGGCCTGTTTATGTTACAGTAGATGTGCTTTTATCCTCTTCATGTTACAGTAGATGTGCTTTTGGTCTGTTTATGTTACAGTAGATATGCTTTTATCCTTTTTATGTTACAGTAGATGCGCTTTTGGCCTGTTTATGTTACAGTAGATGCGGTTTTGGCCTGTTTATGTTACAGTAGATGCGCTTTTGGCCTGTTTATGTTACAGTAGATGCGCTTTTGGTCTGTTTATGTTACAGTAGATGCGCTTTTGGCCTGTTTGTTACAGTAGATGCGCTTTTGGTCTGTTTATGTTACAGTAGATGCGCTTTTGGCCTGTTTATGTTACAGTAGATGCGCTTTTATCCTCTTTATGTCACAGTAGATGAGCTTTTGGCCTGTTTATGTTACAGCAGATGCGCTTTTGGTCTGTTTATGTTCCAGTAGATGCGCTTTTGGCCTGTTTATGTTACAGTAGATGCGCTTTTGGTCTGTTTATGTTACAGTAGATGCGCTTTTGGCCTGTTTATGTTACAGTTAATGCGCTTTTGCTCTGTTTATGTTACAGTAGATGTGCTTTTATCCTCTTTATGTCACAGTAGATGAGCTTTTGGCCTGTTTATGTTACAGTAGATGCGCTTTTGGTCTGTTTATGTTACAGTAGATGCGCTTTTGGCCTGTTTATGTTACAGTAGATGCGCTTTTGGTCTGTTTATGTTACAGTAGATGCGCTTTAGGCCTGTTTATGTTACAGTAGATGCGCTTTTGGCCTGTTTATGTTACAGTAGATGCGCTTTTGGCCTGTTTATGTTACAGTAGATGCGCTTTTGGTCTGTTTATGTTACAGTAGATGCGCTTTTGGCCTGTTTATGTTACAGTAGATGTGCTTTTGGTCTGTTTATGTTACAGTAGATGCGCTTTTGGCCTGTTTATGTTACAGTAGATGTGCTTTTATCCTCTTCATGTTACAGTAGATGTGCTTTTGGTCTGTTTATGTTACAGTAGATGCGCTTTTGCTCTGTTTATGTTACAGTAGATGTGCTTTTATCCTCTTCATGTTACAGTAGATGTGCTTTTGGTCTGTTTATGTTACAGTAGATATGCTTTTATCCTTTTTATGTTACAGTAGATGCGCTTTTGGCCTGTTTATGTTACAGTAGATGCGGTTTTGGCCTGTTTATGTTACAGTAGATGCGCTTTTGGCCTGTTTATGTTACAGTAGATGCGCTTTTGGTCTGTTTATGTTACAGTAGATGCGCTTTTGGCCTGTTTATGTTACAGTAGATGCGCTTTTGGTCTGTTTATGTTACAGTAGATGCGCTTTTGGCCTGTTTATGTTACAGTAGATGCGCTTTTGGTCTGTTTATGTTACAGTAGATGCGCTTTTGGCCTGTTTATGTTACAGTAGATGCGCTTTTGGTCTGTTTGTTACAGTAGATGCGCTTTTGGCCTGTTTATGTTACAGTAGATGCGCTTTTGGTCTGTTTATGTTACAGTAGATGCGCTTTTGGCCTGTTTATGTTACAGTAGATGCGCTTTTGGTCTGTTTATGTTACAGTAGATGCGCTTTTGGCCTGTTTATGTTACAGTAGATGCGCTTTTGGTCTGTTTATGTTACAGTAGATGCGCTTTTGGCCTGTTTATGTTACAGTAGATGTGCTTTTATCCTCTTCATGTTACAGTAGATGTGCTTTTGGTCTGTTTATGTTACAGTAGATATGCTTTTATCCTTTTTATGTTACAGTAGATGCGCTTTTGGCCTGTTTATGTTACAGTAGATGCGGTTTTGGCCTGTTTATGTTACAGTAGATGCGCTTTTGGCCTGTTTATGTTACAGTAGATGCGCTTTTGGTCTGTTTATGTTACAGTAGATGCGCTTTTGGCCTGTTTGTTACAGTAGATGCGCTTTTGGTCTGTTTATGTTACAGTAGATGCGCTTTTGGCCTGTTTATGTTACAGTAGATGCGCTTTTGGTCTGTTTATGTTACAGTAGATGCGCTTTTGGCCTGTTTATGTTACAGTTAATGCGCTTTTGCTCTGTTTATGTTACAGTAGATGTGCTTTTATCCTCTTTATGTCACAGTAGATGAGCTTTTGGCCTGTTTATGTTACAGTAGATGCGCTTTTGGTCTGTTTATGTTACAGTAGATGCGCTTTTGGCCTGTTTATGTTACAGTAGATGCGCTTTTGGTCTGTTTATGTTACAGTAGATGCGCTTTTGGCCTGTTTATGTTACAGTAGATGCGATTTTGGCCTGTTTATGTTACAGTAGATGCGCTTTTATCCTCTTTATGTCACAGTAGATGAGCTTTTGGCCTGTTTATGTTACAGTAGATGCGCTTTTGGTCTGTTTATGTTACAGTAGATGCGCTTTTGGTCTGTTTATGTTACAGTAGATGCGCTTTTGGTCTGTTTATGTTACAGTAGATGCGCTTTTGGCCTGTTTATGTTACAGTAGATGCGATTTTGGCCTGTTTATGTTACAGTAGATGCGCTTTTATCCTCTTTATGTCACAGTAGATGAGCTTTTGGCCTGTTTATGTTACAGTAGATGCGCTTTTGGTCTGTTTATGTTACAGTAGATGCGCTTTTGGTCTGTTTATGTTACAGTAGATGCGCTTTTGGTCTGTTTATGTTACAGTAGATGCGCTTTTGGCCTGTTTATGTTACAGTAGATGCGCTTTTGGCCTGTTTATGTTACAGTAGATGCGCTTTTATCCTCTTTATGTCACAGTAGATGAGCTTTTGGCCTGTTTATGTTACAGTAGATGCGCTTTTGGTCTGTTTATGTTACAGTAGATGCGCTTTTGGCCTGTTTATGTTACAGTAGATGCGATTTTGGCCTGTTTATGTTACAGTAGATGCGCTTTTATCCTCTTTATGTCACAGTAGATGAGCTTTTGGCCTGTTTATGTTACAGTAGATGCGCTTTTGGTCTGTTTCTGTTACAGTAGATGCGCTTTTGGCCTGTTTATGTTACAGTAGATGCGCTTTTGGTCTGTTTGTTACAGTAGATGCGCTTTTGGCCTGTTTATGTTACAGTTAATGCGCTTTTGCTCTGTTTATGTTACAGTAGATGTGCTTTTATCCTCTTCATGTTACAGTAGATGTGCTTTTGGTCTGTTTATGTTACAGTAGATATGCTTTTATCCTTTTTATGTTACAGTAGATGCGCTTTTGGCCTGTTTATGTTACAGTAGATGCGCTTTTGGCCTATTTATGTTACAGTAGATGCGATTTTGGCCTGTTTATGTTACAGTAGATGCGCTTTTATCCTCTTTATGTTACAGTAGATGCACTTTTGGCCTGTTTATGTTACAGTAGATGCGCTTTTATCCTCTTTATGTTTCAGTAGATGCGCTTTTGGCCTGTTTATGTTACAGTAGATGCGCTTTTGGCCTATTAATGTTACAGTAGATGCGCTTTTATCCTCTTTATGTTTTAGTAGATGCGCTTTTGGCCTGTTTATGTTTCAGTAAATGCACTTTTGGCCTGTTTATGTTACAGTAGATGTGCTTTTGGCCTGTTTATGTTACAGTAGATGCACTTTTGGCCTGTTTATGTGACAGTAGATGCGCTTTTGGCCTGTTTATGTGACAGTAGATGCGCTTTTGGCCTGTTTATGTGACAGTAGATGCACTTTTGGCCTGTTTATGTTACAGTAGATGCGCTTTTGGCCTGTTTATGTTTCAGTAGATGCACTTTTGGCCTGTTTATGTGACAGTAGATGTACTTTTGGCCTGTTTATGTTACAGTAGATGCTCTTTTATCCTCTTTATGTTTCAGTAGATGCGCTTTTGGCCTTTTTATGTTACAGTAGATGCGCTTTTGGTCTGTTTATGTGACAGTAGATGCGCTTTTGGTCTGTTTATGTTACAGTAGATGCGCTTTTGGTCTGTTTATGTTACAGTAGATGCGCTTTTGGTCTGTTTATGTTACAGTAGATGCGCTTTTGGTCTGTTTATGTGACAGTAGATGCGCTTTTGGCCTGTTTATGTTACAGTAGATGCGCTTTTGGTCTGTTTATGTTACAGTAGATGCGCTTTTGGCCTGTTTATGTTAAAGTAGATGTGCTTTTGGTCTGTTTGTACAGTAGATGCGCTTTTGGCCTGTTTATGTTACAGTAGATGCGCTTTTATCCTCTTTATGTTACAGTATATGCAATTTTGGCCTGTTTATGTTTCAGTAGATGCGCTTTTATCCTCTTTATGTTACAGTAGATGTGCTTTTATCCTCTTTATGTTACAGTATATGCACTTTTGGCCTGTTTATGTTTCAGTAGTTGCGCTTTTATCCTCTTTATGTTACAGTATATGCACTTTTGGCCTGTTTATGTTTCAGTAGATGCGCTTTTGGTCTGTTTATGTTACAGTAGATGCGCTTTTGGCCTGTTTATGTTACAGTAGATGCGCTTTTGGTCTGTTTATGTTACAGTAGATGTGCTTTTGGTCTGTTTATGTTACAGTAAATGTGCTTTTGGTCTGTTTATATTACAGTAGATGTGCTTTTGGTCTGTTTATGTTACAGTAGATGCGCTTTTATCCTCTTTATGTTACAGTAGATGCACTTTTGGCCTGTTTATGTTACAGTAGATGTGCTTTTGGTCTGTTTATGTTACAGTAGATGTGCTTTTGGTCTGTTTATGTTACAGTAGATGCACTTTTATCCTCTTTGTTTCAGTAGATGCGCTTTTATCCTCTTTATGTTACAGTAGATGCGCTTTTGGTCTGTTTATGTGACAGTAGATGCGCTTTAGGCCTGTTTATGTTACAGTAGATGCACTTTTATCCTCTTTGTTTCAGTAGATGCGCTTTTATCCTCTTTATGTTACAGTAGATGCACTTTTGGTCTGTTTATGTGACAGTAGATGCGCTTTTGGCCTGTTTATGTTACAGTAGATGCGCTTTTGGCCTGTTTATGTTACAGTAGATGCGCTTTTGGCCTGTTTATGTTACAGTAGATGCGCTTTTGGTCTGTTTATGTTACAGTAGATGCGCTTTTGGCCTGTTTATGTTACAGTAGATGCGCTTTTGGTCTGTTTATGTTACAGTAGATGCGCTTTTGGCCTGTTTATGTTACAGTAGATGTGCTTTTATCCTCTTCATGTTACAGTAGATGTGCTTTTGGTCTGTTTATGTTACAGTAGATGCGCTTTTGCTCTGTTTATGTTACAGTAGATGTGCTTTTATCCTCTTCATGTTACAGTAGATGTGCTTTTGGTCTGTTTATGTTACAGTAGATGCGGTTTTGGCCTGTTTATGTTACAGTAGATGCGCTTTTGGCCTGTTTATGTTACAGTAGATGCGCTTTTGGTCTGTTTATGTTACAGTAGATGCGCTTTTGGCCTGTTTATGTTACAGTAGATGCGCTTTTGGTCTGTTTATGTTACAGTAGATGCGCTTTTGGCCTGTTTATGTTACAGTAGATGCGCTTTTGGTCTGTTTATGTTACAGTAGATGCGCTTTTGGCCTGTTTATGTTACAGTAGATGCGCTTTTGGTCTGTTTGTTACAGTAGATGCGCTTTTGGCCTGTTTATGTTACAGTAGATGCGCTTTTGGTCTGTTTATGTTACAGTAGATGCGCTTTTGGCCTGTTTATGTTACAGTAGATGCGCTTTTGGTCTGTTTATGTTACAGTAGATGCGCTTTTGGCCTGTTTATGTTACAGTAGATGCGCTTTTGGTCAGTTTATGTTACAGTAGATGTGCTTTTATCCTCTTCATGTTACAGTAGATGTGCTTTTGGTCTGTTTATGTTACAGTAGATATGCTTTTATCCTTTTTATGTTACAGTAGATGCGCTTTTGGCCTGTTTATGTTACAGTAGATGCGGTTTTGGCCTGTTTATGTTACAGTAGATGCGCTTTTGGCCTGTTTATGTTACAGTAGATGCGCTTTTGGTCTGTTTATGTTACAGTAGATGCGCTTTTGGCCTGTTTGTTACAGTAGATGCGCTTTTGGTCTGTTTATGTTACAGTAGATGCGCTTTTGGCCTGTTTATGTTACAGTAGATGCGCTTTTGGCCTGTTTATGTTACAGTAGATGCGCTTTTATCCTCTTTATGTCACAGTAGATGAGCTTTTGGCCTGTTTATGTTACAGCAGATGCGCTTTTGGTCTGTTTATGTTACAGTAGATGCGCTTTTGGCCTGTTTATGTTACAGTAGATGCGCTTTTGGTCTGTTTATGTTACAGTAGATGCGCTTTTGGCCTGTTTATGTTACAGTTAATGCGCTTTTGCTCTGTTTATGTTACAGTAGATGTGCTTTTGGCCTGTTTGTTACAGTAGATGCGCTTTTGGTCTGTTTATGTTACAGTAGATGCGCTTTTGGTCTGTTTATGTTACAGTAGATGCGCTTTTGGCCTGTTTATGTTACAGTAGATGTGCTTTTGGTCTGTTTATGTTACAGTAGATGCGCTTTTGGTCTGTTTATGTGACAGTAGATGCGCTTTTGGTCTGTTTATGTTACAGTAGATGCGCTTTTGGCCTGTTTATGTTACAGTAGATGCGCTTTTGGTCTGTTTATGTTACAGTAGATGCGCTTTTGGCCTGTTTATGTTTCAGTTGATGCGCTTTTGGCCTGTTTATGTTACAGTAGATGCGCTTTTGGTCTGTTTATGTTACAGTAGATGCGCTTTTGGCCTGTTTATGTTACAGTAGATGTGCTTTTGGTCTGTTTATGTTACAGTAGATGCGCTTTTGGTCTGTTTATGTGACAGTAGATGCGCTTTTGGTCTGTTTATGTTACAGTAGATGCGCTTTTGGCCTGTTTATGTTACAGTAGATGCGCTTTTGGTCTGTTTATGTTACAGTAGATGCGCTTTTGGCCTGTTTATGTGACAGTAGATGCGCTTTTGGTCTGTTTATGTTACAGTAGATGCGCTTTTGGCCTGTTTATGTGACAGTAGATGCGCTTTTGGCCTGTTTATGTGACAGTAGATGCGCTTTTGGTCTGTTTATGTTACAGTAGATGCGCTTTTGGCCTGTTTATGTTACAGTAGATGCGCTTTTGGTCTGTTTATGTGACAGTAGATGCGCTTTTGGTCTGTTTATGTTACAGTAGATGCGCTTTTGGCCTGTTTATGTGACAGTAGATGCGCTTTTGGTCTGTTTATGTGACAGTAGATGCGCTTTTGGTCTGTTTATGTTACAGTAGATGCGCTTTTGGCCTGTTTATGTTACAGTAGATGTGCTTTTGGTCTGTTTATGTTACAGTAGATGCGCTTTTGGTCTGTTTATGTTACAGTAGATGTGCTTTTGGTCTGTTTATGTTACAGTAGATGCGCTTTTGGTCTGTTTATGTTACAGTAGATGCGCTTTTGGTCTGTTTATGTTACAGTAGATGCGCTTTTGGTCTGTTTATGTTACAGTAGATGTGCTTTTGGTCTGTTTATGTTACAGTAGATGAGCTTTTGGTCTGTTTATGTTACAGTAGATGCGCTTTTGGTCTGTTTATGTTACAGTAGATGTGCTTTTGGTCTGTTTATGTTACAGTAGATGCGCTTTTGGTCTGTTTATGTTACAGTAGATGTGCTTTTGGTCTGTTTATGTTACAGTAGATGAGCTTTTGGTCTGTTTATGTTACAGTAGATGCGCTTTTGGCCTGTTTATGTTACAGTAGATGTGCTTTTGGTCTGTTTATGTTACAGTAGATGAGCTTTTGGTCTGTTTATGTTACAGTAGATGCGCTTTTGGCCTGTTTATGTTACAGTAGATGTGCTTTTGGTCTGTTTATGTTACAGTAGATGAGCTTTTGGTCTGTTTATGTTACAGTAGATGCGCTTTTGGCCTGTTTATGTGACAGTAGATGCGCTTTTGGTCTGTTTATGTGACAGTAGATGCGCTTTTGGTCTGTTTATGTTACAGTAGATGCGCTTTTGGTCTGTTTATGTGACAGTAGATGCGCTTTTGGTCTGTTTATGTTACAGTAGATGCGCTTTTGGTCTGTTTATGTTACAGTAGATGCGCTTTTGGTCTGTTTATGTTACAGTAGATGCGCTTTTGGCCTGTTTATGTGACAGTAGATGCGCTTTTGGTCTGTTTATGTTACAGTAGATGCGCTTTTGGTCTGTTTATGTTACAGTAGATGTGCTTTTGGTCTGTTTATGTTACAGTAGATGAGCTTTTGGTCTGTTTATGTTACAGTAGATGCGCTTTTGGCCTGTTTATGTTACAGTAGATGTGCTTTTGGTCTGTTTATGTTACAGTAGATGCGCTTTTGGTCTGTTTATGTTACAGTAGATGTGCTTTTGGTCTGTTTATGTTTCAGTAGATGCGCTTTTGGCCTGTTTATGTTACAGTAGATGCGCTTTTGGCCTGTTTATGTTACAGTAGATGCGCTTTTGGCCTGTTTATGTGACAGTAGATGCGCTTTTGGTCTGTTTATGTTACAGTAGATGCGCTTTTGGCCTGTTTATGTGACAGTAGATGCGCTTTTGGTCTGTTTATGTTACAGTAGATGCGCTTTTGGTCTGTTTATGTTACAGTAGATGCGCTTTTGGTCTGTTTATGTTACAGTAGATGCGCTTTTGGTCTGTTTATGTTACAGTAGATGTGCTTTTGGTCTGTTTATGTTACAGTAGATGCGCTTTTGGTCTGTTTATGTTACAGTAGATGCGCTTTTGGTCTGTTTATGTTTCAGTAGATGCGCTTTTGGCCTGTTTGTTACAGTAGATGCGCTTTTGGCCTGTTTATGTGACAGTAGATGCGCTTTTGGTCTGTTTATGTTACAGTAGATGCGCTTTTGGCCTGTTTATGTGACAGTAGATGCGCTTTTGGTCTGTTTATGTTACAGTAGATGCGCTTTTGGTCTCTTTATGTTACAGTAGATGCGCTTTTGGCCTGTTTATGTTACAGTAGATGCGCTTTTGGTCTCTTCATGTTACAGTAGATGCGCTTTTGGCCTGTTTATGTTACAGTAGATGCGCTTTTGGTCTCTTTATGTTACAGTAGATGCGCTTTTGGCCTGTTTATGTGACAGTAGATGCGCTTTTGGTCTGTTTATGTTACAGTAGATGCGCTTTTGGCCTGTTTATGTGACAGTAGATGCGCTTTTGGCCTGTTTATGTTACAGTAGATGTGCTTTTGGCCTGTTTATGTGACAGTAGATGCGCTTTTGGTCTGTTTATGTTACAGTAGATGTGCTTTTGGTCTCTTTATGTTACAGTAGATGCGCTTTTGGTCTCTATGTTACAGTAGATGCGCTTTTGGCCTGTTTATGTGACAGTAGATGCGCTTTTGGCCTGTTTATGTTACAGTAGATGCGCTTTTGGCCTGTTTATGTGACAGTAGATGCGCTTTTGGTCTGTTTATGTTACAGTAGATGTGCTTTTGGTCTGTTTATGTTACAGTAGATGCGCTTTTGGTCTGTTTATGTTACAGTAGATGCGCTTTTGGTCTGTTTATGTTTCAGTAGATGCGCTTTTGGCCTGTTTATGTTACAGTAGATGTGCTTTTGGCCTGTTTATGTGACAGTAGATGCGCTTTTGGTCTGTTTATGTTACAGTAGATGCGCTTTTGGCCTGTTTATGTTTCAGTAGATGCACTTTTGGACTGTTTATGTTACAGTAGATGTGCTTTTGGCCTGTTTATGTTACAGTAGATGCGCTTTTGGCCTGTTTATGTTTCAGTAGATGCGCTTTTGGACTGTTTATGTTACAGTAGATGCGCTTTTGGCCTGTTTATGTTACAGTAGATGTGCTTTTATCCTCTTTATGTTACAGTAGATGCGCTTTTGGTCTCTATGTTACAGTAGATTCACTTTTGGCCTGTTTATGTTACAGTAGATGTGCTTTTGGCCTGTTTATGTTACAGTAGATGCGGTTTTGGCCTGTTTATGTTTCAGTAGATGCGCTTTTGGTCTGTTTGTTACAGTAGATGAGTTTTTGGCCTGTTTATGTTACAGTAGATGTGCTTTTATCCTCTTTATGTTACAGTAAATGCGCTTTTGGCCTGTTTATGTTACAGTAGATGCACTTTTGGCCTGTTTATGTTACAGTAGATGCACTTTTGGCCTGTTTATGTTACAGTAGATGCGCTTTTGGCCTGTTTATGTTTCAGTAGATGCACTTTTGGACTGTTTATGTTACAGTAGATGTGCTTTTGGCCTGTTCATGTTACAGTAGATGCGCTTTTGGCCTGTTTATGTTTCAGTAGATGCGCTTTTGGACTGTTTATGTTACAGTAGATGCGCTTTTGGCCTGTTTATGTTACAGTAGATGCGCTTTTATCCTCTTTATGTTACAGTAGATGCGCTTTTGGTCTCTATGTTACAGTAGATTCACTTTTGGCCTGTTTATGTTACAGTAGATGTGCTTTTGGCCTGTTTATGTTACAGTAGATGCGGTTTTGGCCTGTTTATGTTTCAGTAGATGCACTTTTGGTCTGTTTGTTACAGTAGATGAGTTTTTGGCCTGTTTATGTTACAGTAGATGTGCTTTTATCCTCTTTATGTTACAGTAAATGCGCTTTTGGCCTGTTTATGTTACAGTAGATGCACTTTTGGCCTGTTTATGTTACAGTAGATGCGCTTTTGGCCTGTTTATGTTTCAGTAGATGTACTTTTGGACTGTTTATGTTACAGTAGATGAGTTTTTGGCCTGTTTATGTTTCAGTAGATGCACTTTTGGCCTGTTTATGTTACAGTAGATGCGCTTTTGGCCTGTTTATGTTTCAGTAGATGCACTTTTGGCCTGTTTATGTTACAGTAGATGCACTTTTGGCCTGTTTATGTTACAGTAGATGCACTTTTGGCCTGTTTATGTTACAGTAGATGCGCTTTTGGCCTGTTTATGTTTCAGTAGATGCGCTTTTGGTCTGTTTGTTACAGTAGATGAGTTTTTGGCCTGTTTATGTTACAGTAGATGTGCTTTTATCCTCTTTATGTTACAGTAGATGCGCTTTTGGTCTGTTTATGTTACAGTAGATGCACTTTTGGCCTGTTTATGTTACAGTAGATGTGCTTTTGGCCTGTTTATGTTTCAGTAGATGCACTTTTGGACTGTTTGTTACAGTAGATGCGCTTTTGCCCTGTTTATGTTACAGTAGATGCGCTTTTGGCCTTTTTATGTTACAGTAGATGCGCTTTTGGCCTGTTTATGTTTCAGTAGATGCGCTTTTGGCCTGTTTATGTTACAGTAGATGTGCTTTTATCCTCTTTATGTTACAGTAGATGCGCTTTTGGCCTGTTTATGTTACAGTAGATGCGCTTTCGGTCTGTTTATGTTACAGTAGATGCACTTTTGGCCTGTTTATGTTACAGTAGATGCGCTTTTGGCCTGTTTATGTTTCAGTAGATGCGCTTTTGGCCTGTTTATGTTACAGTAGATGTGCTTTTATCCTCTTTATGTTACAGTAGATGCGCTTTTGGCCTGTTTATGTTACAGTAGATGCGCTTTCGGTCTGTTTATGTTACAGTAGATGCACTTTTGGCCTGTTTATGTTACAGTAGATGCGCTTTTGGCCTGTTTATGTTTCAGTAGATGCGCTTTTGGCCTGTTTATGTTACAGTAGATGCGCTTTTATCCTCTTTATGTTACAGTAGATGCGCTTTTGGCCTGTTTATGTTACAGTAGATGCGCTTTTGGTCTGTTTATGTTACAGTAGATGCACTTTTGGCCTGTTTATGTTACAGTAGATGCGCTTTTGGCCTGTTTATGTTTCAGTAGATGCACTTTTGGACTGTTTATGTTACAGTAGATGCGCTTTTGCCCTGTTTATGTTACAGTAGATGCGCTTTTGGCCTTTTTATGTTACAGTAGATGCGCTTTTGGCCTGTTTATGTTTCAGTAGATGCACTTTTGGCCTGTTTGTTACAGTAGATGCGCTTTTGGCCTGTTTATGTTACAGTAGATGCGCTTTTATCCTCTTTATGTTTCAGTAGATGCACTTTTGGACTGTTTATGTTACAGTAGATGCGCTTTTATCCTCTTTATGTTTCAGTAGATGCACTTTTGGACTGTTTATGTTACAGTAGATGCGCTTTTATCCTCTTTATGTTTCAGTAGATGCGCTTTTGGCCTGTTTATGTTACAGTAGATGCGCTTTTATCCTCTTTATGTTTCAGTAGATGCACTTTTGGACTGTTTATGTTACAGTAGATGCGCTTTTGCCCTGTTTATGTTCCAGTAGATGCGCTTTTGGCCTTTTTATGTTACAGTAGTTGCGCTTTTGGCCTGTTTGTTACAGTAGATGCGCTTTTGGCCTGTTTATGTTACAGTAGATGCGCTTTTATCCTCTTTATGTTTCAGTAGATGCGCTTTTGGCCTTTTTATGTTACAGTAGATGCGCTTTTATCCTCTTTATGTTTCAGTAGATGCGCTTTTGGCCTTTTTATGTTACAGTAGATGTGCTTTTGGTCTGTTTATGTGACAGTAGATGCGCTTTTGGCCTGTTTATGTTACAGTAGATGCGCTTTTATCCTCTTTATGTTTTAGTAGATGCGCTTTTGGCCTTTTTATGTTACAGTAGATGTGCTTTTGGTCTGTTTATGTGACAGTAGATGCGCTTTTGGCCTGTTTATGTTACAGTAGATGCGCTTTTATCCTCTTTATGTTCCAGTAGATGCGCTTTTGGCCTTTTTATGTTTCAGTAGATGCGCTTTTGGCCTTTTTATGTTACAGTAGATGTGCTTTTGGTCTGTTTATGTGACAGTAGATGCGCTTTTGGCCTGTTTATGTTACAGTAGATGCGCTTTTATCCTCTTTATGTTACAGTAGATGTGCTTTTGGTCTGTTTATGTTACAGTAGATGCGCTTTTATCCTCTTTATGTTACAGTAGATGTGCTTTTGGTCTGTTTATGTTACAGTAGATGCGCTTTTGGCCTGTTTATGTTACAGTAGATGCGCTTTTATCCTCTTTATGTTACAGTAGATGTGCTTTTGGTCTGTTTATGTTACAGTAGATGCGCTTTTGGCCTGTTTATGTTACAGTAGATGCGCTTTTATCCTCTTTATGTTACAGTAGATGCGCTTTTGGTCTGTTTATGTTACAGTAGATGCACTTTTGGCCTGTTTATGTTACAGTAGATGCGCTTTTATCCTCTTTATGTTTCAGTAGATGCACTTTTGGACTGTTTATGTTACAGTAGATGCGCTTTTATCCTCTTTATGTTTCAGTAGATGCACTTTTGGACTGTTTATGTTACAGTAGATGCGCTTTTATCCTCTTTATGTTTCAGTAGATGCACTTTTGGACTGTTTATGTTACAGTAGATGCGCTTTTATCCTCTTTATGTTTCAGTAGATGCGCTTTTGGCCTGTTTATGTTACAGTAGATGCGCTTTTATCCTCTTTATGTTTCAGTAGATGCACTTTTGGACTGTTTATGTTACAGTAGATGCGCTTTTGCCCTGTTTATGTTCCAGTAGATGCGCTTTTGGCCTTTTTATGTTACAGTAGATGCGCTTTTGGCCTGTTTGTTACAGTAGATGCGCTTTTGGCCTGTTTATGTTACAGTAGATGCGCTTTTATCCTCTTTATGTTTCAGTAGATGCGCTTTTGGCCTTTTTATGTTACAGTAGATGCGCTTTTATCCTCTTTATGTTTCAGTAGATGCGCTTTTGGCCTTTTTATGTTACAGTAGATGTGCTTTTGGTCTGTTTATGTGACAGTAGATGCGCTTTTGGCCTGTTTATGTTACAGTAGATGCGCTTTTATCCTCTTTATGTTTCAGTAGATGCGCTTTTGGCCTTTTTATGTTACAGTAGATGTGCTTTTGGTCTGTTTATGTGACAGTAGATGCGCTTTTGGCCTGTTTATGTTACAGTAGATGCGCTTTTATCCTCTTTATGTTCCAGTAGATGCGCTTTTGGCCTTTTTATGTTTCAGTAGATGCGCTTTTGGCCTTTTTATGTTACAGTAGATGTGCTTTTGGTCTGTTTATGTGACAGTAGATGCGCTTTTGGCCTGTTTATGTTACAGTAGATGCGCTTTTATCCTCTTTATGTTACAGTAGATGTGCTTTTGGTCTGTTTATGTTACAGTAGATGCGCTTTTATCCTCTTTATGTTACAGTAGATGCGCTTTTGGCCTGTTTATGTTACAGTAGATGCGCTTTTGGCCTGTTTATGTTACAGTAGATGCGCTTTTGGCCTGTTTATGTTTCAGTAGATGCACTTTTGGACTGTTTATGTTACAGTAGATGTGCTTTTGGCCTGTTTATGTTACAGTAGATGCGCTTTTGGCCTGTTTATGTTTCAGTAGATGCGCTTTTGGACTGTTTATGTTACAGTAGATGCGCTTTTGGCCTGTTTATGTTACAGTAGATGCGCTTTTATCCTCTTTATGTTACAGTAGATGCGCTTTTGGTCTCTATGTTACAGTAGATTCACTTTTGGCCTGTTTATGTTACAGTAGATGTGCTTTTGGCCTGTTTATGTTACAGTAGATGCGGTTTTGGCCTGTTTATGTTTCAGTAGATGCGCTTTTGGTCTGTTTGTTACAGTAGATGAGTTTTTGGCCTGTTTATGTTACAGTAGATGTGCTTTTATCCTCTTTATGTTACAGTAAATGCGCTTTTGGCCTGTTTATGTTACAGTAGATGCACTTTTGGCCTGTTTATGTTACAGTAGATGCACTTTTGGCCTGTTTATGTTACAGTAGATGCGCTTTTGGCCTGTTTATGTTTCAGTAGATGCACTTTTGGACTGTTTATGTTACAGTAGATGTGCTTTTGGCCTGTTCATGTTACAGTAGATGCGCTTTTGGCCTGTTTATGTTTCAGTAGATGCGCTTTTGGACTGTTTATGTTACAGTAGATGCGCTTTTGGCCTGTTTATGTTACAGTAGATGCGCTTTTATCCTCTTTATGTTACAGTAGATGCGCTTTTGGTCTCTATGTTACAGTAGATTCACTTTTGGCCTGTTTATGTTACAGTAGATGCGGTTTTGGCCTGTTTATGTTTCAGTAGATGCACTTTTGGTCTGTTTGTTACAGTAGATGAGTTTTTGGCCTGTTTATGTTACAGTAGATGTGCTTTTATCCTCTTTATGTTACAGTAAATGCGCTTTTGGCCTGTTTATGTTACAGTAGATGCACTTTTGGCCTGTTTATGTTACAGTAGATGCGCTTTTGGCCTGTTTATGTTTCAGTAGATGCACTTTTGGACTGTTTATGTTACAGTAGATGAGTTTTTGGCCTGTTTATGTTTCAGTAGATGCACTTTTGGCCTGTTTATGTTACAGTAGATGCGCTTTTGGCCTGTTTATGTTTCAGTAGATGCACTTTTGGCCTGTTTATGTTACAGTAGATGCACTTTTGGCCTGTTTATGTTACAGTAGATGCACTTTTGGCCTGTTTATGTTACAGTGGATGCGCTTTTGGCCTGTTTATGTTTCAGTAGATGCACTTTTGGCCTGTTTGTTACAGTAGATGCGCTTTTGGCCTGTTTATGTTACAGTAGATGCGCTTTTATCCTCTTTATGTTTCAGTAGATGCACTTTTGGACTGTTTATGTTACAGTAGATGCGCTTTTATCCTCTTTATGTTTCAGTAGATGCACTTTTGGACTGTTTATGTTACAGTAGATGCGCTTTTATCCTCTTTATGTTTCAGTAGATGCGCTTTTGGCCTGTTTATGTTACAGTAGATGCGCTTTTATCCTCTTTATGTTTCAGTAGATGCACTTTTGGACTGTTTATGTTACAGTAGATGCGCTTTTGCCCTGTTTATGTTCCAGTAGATGCGCTTTTGGCCTTTTTATGTTACAGTAGTTGCGCTTTTGGCCTGTTTGTTACAGTAGATGCGCTTTTGGCCTGTTTATGTTACAGTAGATGCGCTTTTATCCTCTTTATGTTTCAGTAGATGCGCTTTTGGCCTTTTTATGTTACAGTAGATGCGCTTTTATCCTCTTTATGTTTCAGTAGATGCGCTTTTGGCCTTTTTATGTTACAGTAGATGTGCTTTTGGTCTGTTTATGTGACAGTAGATGCGCTTTTGGCCTGTTTATGTTACAGTAGATGCGCTTTTATCCTCTTTATGTTTTAGTAGATGCGCTTTTGGCCTTTTTATGTTACAGTAGATGTGCTTTTGGTCTGTTTATGTGACAGTAGATGCGCTTTTGGCCTGTTTATGTTACAGTAGATGCGCTTTTATCCTCTTTATGTTCCAGTAGATGCGCTTTTGGCCTTTTTATGTTTCAGTAGATGCGCTTTTGGCCTTTTTATGTTACAGTAGATGTGCTTTTGGTCTGTTTATGTGACAGTAGATGCGCTTTTGGCCTGTTTATGTTACAGTAGATGCGCTTTTATCCTCTTTATGTTACAGTAGATGTGCTTTTGGTCTGTTTATGTTACAGTAGATGCGCTTTTATCCTCTTTATGTTACAGTAGATGTGCTTTTGGTCTGTTTATGTTACAGTAGATGCGCTTTTGGCCTGTTTATGTTACAGTAGATGCGCTTTTATCCTCTTTATGTTACAGTAGATGTGCTTTTGGTCTGTTTATGTTACAGTAGATGCGCTTTTGGCCTGTTTATGTTACAGTAGATGCGCTTTTATCCTCTTTATGTTACAGTAGATGCGCTTTTGGTCTGTTTATGTTACAGTAGATGCACTTTTGGCCTGTTTATGTTACAGTAGATGCGCTTTTATCCTCTTTATGTTTCAGTAGATGCACTTTTGGACTGTTTATGTTACAGTAGATGCGCTTTTATCCTCTTTATGTTTCAGTAGATGCACTTTTGGACTGTTTATGTTACAGTAGATGCGCTTTTATCCTCTTTATGTTTCAGTAGATGCACTTTTGGACTGTTTATGTTACAGTAGATGCGCTTTTATCCTCTTTATGTTTCAGTAGATGCGCTTTTGGCCTGTTTATGTTACAGTAGATGCGCTTTTATCCTCTTTATGTTTCAGTAGATGCACTTTTGGACTGTTTATGTTACAGTAGATGCGCTTTTGCCCTGTTTATGTTCCAGTAGATGCGCTTTTGGCCTTTTTATGTTACAGTAGATGCGCTTTTGGCCTGTTTGTTACAGTAGATGCGCTTTTGGCCTGTTTATGTTACAGTAGATGCGCTTTTATCCTCTTTATGTTTCAGTAGATGCGCTTTTGGCCTTTTTATGTTACAGTAGATGCGCTTTTATCCTCTTTATGTTTCAGTAGATGCGCTTTTGGCCTTTTTATGTTACAGTAGATGTGCTTTTGGTCTGTTTATGTGACAGTAGATGCGCTTTTGGCCTGTTTATGTTACAGTAGATGCGCTTTTATCCTCTTTATGTTTCAGTAGATGCGCTTTTGGCCTTTTTATGTTACAGTAGATGTGCTTTTGGTCTGTTTATGTGACAGTAGATGCGCTTTTGGCCTGTTTATGTTACAGTAGATGCGCTTTTATCCTCTTTATGTTCCAGTAGATGCGCTTTTGGCCTTTTTATGTTTCAGTAGATGCGCTTTTGGCCTTTTTATGTTACAGTAGATGTGCTTTTGGTCTGTTTATGTGACAGTAGATGCGCTTTTGGCCTGTTTATGTTACAGTAGATGCGCTTTTATCCTCTTTATGTTACAGTAGATGTGCTTTTGGTCTGTTTATGTTACAGTAGATGTGCTTTTATCCTCTTTATGTTACAGTAGATGCGCTTTTGGCCTGTTTATGTTACAGTAGATGCGCTTTTGGCCTGTTTATGTTACAGTAGATGCGCTTTTGGCCTGTTTATGTTTCAGTAGATGCACTTTTGGACTGTTTATGTTACAGTAGATGTGCTTTTGGCCTGTTTATGTTACAGTAGATGCGCTTTTGGCCTGTTTATGTTTCAGTAGATGCGCTTTTGGACTGTTTATGTTACAGTAGATGCGCTTTTGGCCTGTTTATGTTACAGTAGATGCGCTTTTATCCTCTTTATGTTACAGTAGATGCGCTTTTGGTCTCTATGTTACAGTAGATTCACTTTTGGCCTGTTTATGTTACAGTAGATGTGCTTTTGGCCTGTTTATGTTACAGTAGATGCGGTTTTGGCCTGTTTATGTTTCAGTAGATGCGCTTTTGGTCTGTTTGTTACAGTAGATGAGTTTTTGGCCTGTTTATGTTACAGTAGATGTGCTTTTATCCTCTTTATGTTACAGTAAATGCGCTTTTGGCCTGTTTATGTTACAGTAGATGCACTTTTGGCCTGTTTATGTTACAGTAGATGCACTTTTGGCCTGTTTATGTTACAGTAGATGCGCTTTTGGCCTGTTTATGTTTCAGTAGATGCACTTTTGGACTGTTTATGTTACAGTAGATGTGCTTTTGGCCTGTTCATGTTACAGTAGATGCGCTTTTGGCCTGTTTATGTTTCAGTAGATGCGCTTTTGGACTGTTTATGTTACAGTAGATGCGCTTTTGGCCTGTTTATGTTACAGTAGATGCGCTTTTATCCTCTTTATGTTACAGTAGATGCGCTTTTGGTCTCTATGTTACAGTAGATTCACTTTTGGCCTGTTTATGTTACAGTAGATGCGGTTTTGGCCTGTTTATGTTTCAGTAGATGCACTTTTGGTCTGTTTGTTACAGTAGATGAGTTTTTGGCCTGTTTATGTTACAGTAGATGTGCTTTTATCCTCTTTATGTTACAGTAAATGCGCTTTTGGCCTGTTTATGTTACAGTAGATGCACTTTTGGCCTGTTTATGTTACAGTAGATGCGCTTTTGGCCTGTTTATGTTTCAGTAGATGCACTTTTGGACTGTTTATGTTACAGTAGATGAGTTTTTGGCCTGTTTATGTTTCAGTAGATGCACTTTTGGCCTGTTTATGTTACAGTAGATGCGCTTTTGGCCTGTTTATGTTTCAGTAGATGCACTTTTGGCCTGTTTATGTTACAGTAGATGCACTTTTGGCCTGTTTATGTTACAGTAGATGCACTTTTGGCCTGTTTATGTTACAGTAGATGCGCTTTTGGCCTGTTTATGTTTCAGTAGATGCGCTTTTGGTCTGTTTGTTACAGTAGATGAGTTTTTGGCCTGTTTATGTTACAGTAGATGTGCTTTTATCCTCTTTATGTTACAGTAGATGCGCTTTTGGTCTGTTTATGTTACAGTAGATGCACTTTTGGCCTGTTTATGTTACAGTAGATGTGCTTTTGGCCTGTTTATGTTTCAGTAGATGCACTTTTGGACTGTTTGTTACAGTAGATGCGCTTTTGCCCTGTTTATGTTACAGTAGATGCGCTTTTGGCCTTTTTATGTTACAGTAGATGCGCTTTTGGCCTGTTTATGTTTCAGTAGATGCGCTTTTGGCCTGTTTATGTTACAGTAGATGTGCTTTTATCCTCTTTATGTTACAGTAGATGCGCTTTTGGCCTGTTTATGTTACAGTAGATGCGCTTTTGGTCTGTTTATGTTACAGTAGATGCACTTTTGGCCTGTTTATGTTACAGTAGATGCGCTTTTGGCCTGTTTATGTTTCAGTAGATGTGCTTTTGGTCTGTTTATGTTACAGTAGATGCGCTTTTGGTCTGTTTATGTTACAGTAGATGCGCTTTTGGTCTGTTTATGTTACAGTAGATGTGCTTTTGGCCTGTTTATGTTCCAGTAGATGCGCTTTTGGCCTGTTTATGTTACAGTAGATGCACTTTTGGCCTGTTTATGTTTCAGTAGATGTGCTTTTGGTCTGTTTATGTTACAGTAGATGCGCTTTTGGTCTGTTTATGTTACAGTAGATGCGCTTTTGGTCTGTTTATGTTACAGTAGATGCACTTTTGGCCTGTTTATGTTTCAGTAGATGTGCTTTTGGTCTGTTTATGTTACAGTAGATGCGCTTTTGGTCTGTTTATGTTACAGTAGATGCGCTTTTGGTCTGTTTATGTTACAGTAGATGCGCTTTTGGTCTGTTTATGTTACAGTAGATGTGCTTTTGGCCTGTTTATGTTCCAGTAGATGCGCTTTTGGCCTGTTTATGTTACAGTAGATGCACTTTTGGCCTGTTTATGTTACAGTAGATGCGCTTTTGGCCTGTTTATGTTTCAGTAGATGTGCTTTTGGTCTGTTTATGTTACAGTAGATGCGCTTTTGGTCTGTTTATGTTACAGTAGATGCGCTTTTGGTCTGTTTATGTTACAGTAGATGTGCTTTTGGCCTGTTTATGTTCCAGTAGATGCGCTTTTGGCCTGTTTATGTTACAGTAGATGCACTTTTGGCCTGTTTATGTTTCAGTAGATGTGCTTTTGGTCTGTTTATGTTACAGTAGATGCGCTTTTGGTCTGTTTATGTTACAGTAGATGCGCTTTTGGTCTGTTTATGTTACAGTAGATGTGCTTTTGGCCTGTTTATGTTACAGTAGATGCGCTTTTGGCCTGTTTATGTGACAGTAGATGCGCTTTTGGTCTGTTTATGTTACAGTAGATGCACTTTTGGCCTGTTTATGTTACAGTAGATGCGCTTTTGGTCTGTTTATGTTACAGTAGATGCGCTTTTGGCCTGTTTATGTGACAGTAGATGCGCTTTTGGTCTGTTTATGTTACAGTAGATGCACTTTTGGCCTGTTTATGTTACAGTAGATGCGCTTTTGGTCTGTTTATGTTACAGTAGATGCACTTTTGGCCTGTTTATGTTTCAGTAGATGCACTTTTGGACTGTTTATGTTACAGTAGATGCGCTTTTGCCCTGTTTATGTTACAGTAGATGCGCTTTTGGCCTTTTTATGTTACAGTAGATGCGCTTTTGGCCTGTTTATGTTTCAGTAGATGCACTTTTGGCCTGTTTGTTACAGTAGATGCGCTTTTGGCCTGTTTATGTTACAGTAGATGCGCTTTTATCCTCTTTATGTTTCAGTAGATGCACTTTTGGACTGTTTATGTTACAGTAGATGCGCTTTTATCCTCTTTATGTTTCAGTAGATGCACTTTTGGACTGTTTATGTTACAGTAGATGCGCTTTTATCCTCTTTATGTTTCAGTAGATGCGCTTTTGGCCTGTTTATGTTACAGTAGATGCGCTTTTATCCTCTTTATGTTTCAGTAGATGCACTTTTGGTCTGTTTATGTGACAGTAGATGCGCTTTTGGCCTGTTTATGTTACAGTAGATGCGCTTTTATCCTCTTTATGTTACAGTAGATGCGCTTTTGGCCTGTTTATGTTACAGTAGATGCGCTTTTATCCTCTTTATGTTACAGTAGATGTGCTTTTGGTCTGTTTATGTTACAGTAGATGCGCTTTTGGCCTGTTTATGTTACAGTAGATGCGCTTTTATCCTCTTTATGTTACAGTAGATGCGCTTTTGGCCTGTTTATGTTACAGTAGATGCGCTTGTATCCTCTTTATGTTACAGTAGATGCGCTTTTGGCCTGTTTATGTTACAGTAGATGCGCTTTTGGCCTGTTTATGTTACAGTAGATGCACTTTTGGCCTGTTTATGTTTCAGTAGATGCACTTTTGGACTGTTTATGTTACAGTAGATGTGCTTTTGGCCTGTTTATGTTACAGTAGATGCGCTTTTGGCCTGTTTATGTTTCAGTAGATGCGCTTTTGGACTGTTTATGTTACAGTAGATGCGCTTTTGGCCTGTTTATGTTACAGTAGATGCGCTTTTATCCTCTTTATGTTACAGTAGATGCGCTTTTGGTCTCTATGTTACAGTAGATTCACTTTTGGCCTGTTTATGTTACAGTAGATGTGCTTTTGGCCTGTTTATGTTACAGTAGATGCGGTTTTGGCCTGTTTATGTTTCAGTAGATGCGCTTTTGGTCTGTTTGTTACAGTAGATGAGTTTTTGGCCTGTTTATGTTACAGTAGATGTGCTTTTATCCTCTTTATGTTACAGTAAATGCGCTTTTGGCCTGTTTATGTTACAGTAGATGCACTTTTGGCCTGTTTATGTTACAGTAGATGCGCTTTTGGCCTGTTTATGTTTCAGTAGATGCACTTTTGGACTGTATGTTACAGTAGATGAGTTTTTGGCCTGTTTATGTTTCAGTAGATGCACTTTTGGCCTGTTTATGTTACTGTAGATGCGCTTTTGGCCTGTTTATGTTTCAGTAGATGCACTTTTGGCCTGTTTATGTTACAGTAGATGCACTTTTGGCCTGTTTATGTTACAGTAGATGCACTTTTGGCCTGTTTATGTTACAGTAGATGCACTTTTGGCCTGTTTATGTTACAGTAGATGCGCTTTTGGCCTGTTTATGTTTCAGTAGATGCGCTTTTGGTCTGTTTGTTACAGTAGATGAGTTTTTGGCCTGTTTATGTTACAGTAGATGTGCTTTTATCCTCTTTATGTTACAGTAGATGCGCTTTTGGTCTGTTTATGTTACAGTAGATGCACTTTTGGCCTGTTTATGTTACAGTAGATGTGCTTTTGGCCTGTTTATGTTTCAGTAGATGCACTTTTGGACTGTTTGTTACAGTAGATGCGCTTTTGCCCTGTTTATGTTACAGTAGATGCGCTTTTGGCCTGTTTATGTTTCAGTAGATGCGCTTTTGGCCTGTTTATGTTACAGTAGATGCGCTTTTGGTCTGTTTATGTTCCAGTAGATGCACTTTTGGCCTGTTTATGTTCCAGTAGATGCGCTTTTGGCCTGTTTATGTTACAGTAGATGCGCTTTTGGTCTGTTTATGTTCCAGTAGATGCACTTTTGGCCTGTTTATGTTACAGTAGATGCGCTTTTGGTCTGTTTATGTTCCAGTAGATGCACTTTTGGCCTGTTTATGTTCCAGTAGATGCGCTTTTGGCCTGTTTATGTTACAGTAGATGCGCTTTTGGTCTGTTTATGTTCCAGTAGATGCACTTTTGGTCTGTTTATGTTCCAGTAGATGCACTTTTGGCCTGTTTATGTTACAGTAGATGCGCTTTTGGTCTGTTTATGTTCCAGTAGATGCACTTTTGGCCTGTTTATGTTCCAGTAGATGCGCTTTTGGTCTGTTTATGTTCCAGTAGATGCACTTTTGGCCTGTTTATGTTACAGTAGATGCGCTTTTGGTCTGTTTATGTTCCAGTAGATGCGCTTTTGGCCTTTTTATGTTACAGTAGATGCGCTTTTGGCCTGTTTATGTTTCAATAGATGCGCTTTTGGCCTGTTTATGTTACAGTAGATGCGCTTTTGGTCTGTTTATGTTCCAGTAGATGCACTTTTGGCCTGTTTATGTTCCAGTAGATGCGCTTTTGGCCTGTTTATGTTACAGTAGATGCGCTTTTGGTCTGTTTATGTTACAGTAGATGCGCTTTTGGCCTGTTTATGTTACAGTAGATGCGCTTTTGGTCTGTTTATGTTCCAGTAGATGCACTTTTGGCCTGTTTATGTTCCAGTAGATGCGCTTTTGGCCTGTTTATGTTTCAGTAGATGTGCTTTTATCCTCTTTATGTTACAGTAGATGCGCTTTTGGCCTGTTTATGTTACAGTAGATGCGCTTTTGGTCTGTTTATGTTACAGTAGATGCACTTTTGGCCTGTTTATGTTACAGTAGATGCGCTTTTGGCCTGTTTATGTTTCAGTAGATGCACTTTTGGACTGTTTATGTTACAGTAGATGCGCTTTTGCCCTGTTTATGTTACAGTAGATGCGCTTTTGGCCTTTTTATGTTACAGTAGATGCGCTTTTGGCCTGTTTATGTTTCAGTAGATGCACTTTTGGCCTGTTTGTTACAGTAGATGCGCTTTTGGCCTGTTTATGTTACAGTAGATGCGCTTTTATCCTCTTTATGTTTCAGTAGATGCACTTTTGGACTGTTTATGTTACAGTAGATGCACTTTTATCCTCTTTATGTTTCAGTAGATGCACTTTTGGACTGTTTATGTTACAGTAGATGCGCTTTTATCCTCTTTATGTTTCAGTAGATGCGCTTTTGGCCTGTTTATGTTACAGTAGATGCGCTTTTATCCTCTTTATGTTTCAGTAGATGCACTTTTGGACTGTTTATGTTACAGTAGATGCGCTTTTGCTCTGTTTATGTTACAGTAGATGCGCTTTTGGCCTTTTTATGTTACAGTAGATGCGCTTTTGGCCTGTTTGTTACAGTAGATGCGCTTTTGGCCTGTTTATGTTACAGTAGATGCGCTTTTATCCTCTTTATGTTTCAGTAGATGCGCTTTTGGCCTTTTTATGTTACAGTAGATGTGCTTTTGGTCTGTTTATGTGACAGTAGATGCGCTTTTGGCCTGTTTATGTTACAGTAGATGCGCTTTTATCCTCTTTATGTTTCAGTAGATGCTCTTTTGGCCTTTTTATGTTACAGTAGATGTGCTTTTGGTCTGTTTATGTGACAGTAGATGCGCTTTTGGCCTGTTTATGTTACAGTAGATGCGCTTTTATCCTCTTTATGTTCCAGTAGATGCGCTTTTGGCCTTTTTATGTTTCAGTAGATGCGCTTTTGGCCTTTTTATGTTACAGTAGATGCGCTTTTGGTCTGTTTATGTGACAGTAGATGCGCTTTTGGCCTGTTTATGTTACAGTAGATGCGCTTTTATCCTCTTTATGTTACAGTAGATGTGCTTTTGGTCTGTTTATGTTACAGTAGATGCGCTTTTATCCTCTTTATGTTACAGTAGATGCGCTTTTGGTCTGTTTATGTTACAGTAGATGCGCTTTTGGCCTGTTTATGTTACAGTAGATGCGCTTTTATCCTCTTTATGTTACAGTCGATGTGCTTTTGGTCTGTTTATGTTACAGTAGATGCGCTTTTATCCTCTTTATGTTACAGTAGATGCGCTTTTGGTCTGTTTATGTTACAGTAGATGCACTTTTGGCCTGTTTATGTTACAGTAGATGCGCTTTTATCCTCTTTATGTTTCAGTAGATGCACTTTTGGACTGTTTATGTTACAGTAGATGCGCTTTTATCCTCTTTATGTTTCAGTAGATGCACTTTTGGACTGTTTATGTTACAGTAGATGCGCTTTTATCCTCTTTATGTTTCAGTAGATGCGCTTTTGGCCTGTTTATGTTACAGTAGATGCGCTTTTATCCTCTTTATGTTTCAGTAGATGCACTTTTGGACTGTTTATGTTACAGTAGATGCGCTTTTGCCCTGTTTATGTTACAGTAGATGCGCTTTTGGCCTTTTTATGTTACAGTAGATGCGCTTTTGGCCTGTTTGTTACAGTAGATGCGCTTTTGGCCTGTTTATGTTACAGTAGATGCGCTTTTATCCTCTTTATGTTTCAGTAGATGCGCTTTTGGCCTTTTTATGTTACAGTAGATGCGCTTTTATCCTCTTTATGTTTCAGTAGATGCGCTTTTGGCCTTTTTATGTTACAGTAGATGTGCTTTTGGTCTGTTTATGTGACAGTAGATGCGCTTTTGGCCTGTTTATGTTACAGTAGATGCGCTTTTATCCTCTTTATGTTTCAGTAGATGCGCTTTTGGCCTTTTTATGTTTCAGTAGATGCGCTTTTGGCCTTTTTATGTTACAGTAGATGTGCTTTTGGTCTGTTTATGTGACAGTAGATGCGCTTTTGGCCTGTTTATGTTACAGTAGATGCGCTTTTATCCTCTTTATGTTACAGTAGATGCGCTTTTGGCCTGTTTATGTTACAGTAGATGCGCTTTTATCCTCTTTATGTTACAGTAGATGTGCTTTTGGTCTGTTTATGTTACAGTAGATGCGCTTTTGGCCTGTTTATGTTACAGTAGATGCGCTTTTATCCTCTTTATGTTACAGTAGATGCGCTTTTGGTCTGTTTATGTTACAGTAGATGCTCTTTTGGCCTGTTTATGTTACAGTAGATGCGCTTTTGGTCTGTTTATGTTACAGTAGATGCGCTTTTGGTCTGTTTATGTTACAATAGATGCGCTTTTGGTCTGTTTGTTACAGTAGATGCGCTTTTGGTCTGTTTATGTTACAGTAGATGCGCTTTTGGTCTGTTTATGTTACAGTAGATGCGCTTTTGGTCTGTTTATGTTACAGTAGATGCGCTTTTGGTCTGTTTATGTTTCAGTAGATGCGCTTTTGGTCTGTTTATGTTACAGTAGATGCGCTTTTGGTCTGTTTATGTTACAGTAGATGCGCTTTTGGTCTGTTTGTTACAGTAGATGCGCTTTTGGTCTGTTTATGTTACAGTAGATGCGCTTTTGGTCTGTTTATGTTACAGTAGATGCGCTTTTGGTCTGTTTATGTTTCAGTAGATGCGCTTTTGGTCTGTTTATGTTACAGTAGATGTGCTTTTGGTCTGTTTATGTTACAGTAGATGTGCTTTTGGCCTGTTTATGTTACAGTAGATGCGCTTTTGGCCTGTTTATGTTCCAGTAGATGCGCTTTTGGCCTGTTTATGTTACAGTAGATGTGCTTTTGGTCTGTTTATGTTACAGTAGATGCGCTTTTGGCCTGTTTATGTTACAGTAGATGTGCTTTTGGTCTGTTTATGTTTCAGTAGATGTGCTTTTGGTCTGTTTATGTTACAGTAGATGCGCTTTTGGCCTGTTTATGTTCCAGTAGATGCGCTTTTGGCCTGTTTATGTTACAGTAGATGCGCTTTTGGTCTGTTTATGTTACAGTAGATGCGCTTTTGGTCTGTTTATGTTCCAGTAGATGTGCTTTTGGCCTGTTTATGTTACAGTAGATGTGCTTTTGGTCTGTTTATGTTTCAGTAGATGCGCTTTTGGTCTGTTTATGTTACAGTAGATGCGCTTTTGGTCTGTTTATGTTCCAGTAGATGTGCTTTTGGCCTGTTTATGTTACAGTAGATGCTCTTTTGGCCTGTTTATGTTACAGTAGATGCGCTTTTGGCCTGTTTATGTTCCAGTAGATGCGCTTTTGGCCTGTTTATGTTACAGTAGATGCGCTTTTGGTCTGTTTATGTTACAGTAGATGCTCTTTTGGCCTGTTTATGTTACAGTAGATGCTCTTTTGGCCTGTTTATGTTACAGTAGATGCTCTTTTGGCCTGTTTATGTTACAGTAGATGCTCTTTTGGCCTGTTTATGTTACAGTAGATGCTCTTTTGGCCTGTTTATGTTACAGTAGATGCGCTTTTGGCCTGTTTATGTTACAGTAGATGTGCTTTTGGCCTGTTTATGTTCCAGTAGATGCGCTTTTGGCCTGTTTATGTTACAGTAGATGCGCTTTTGGCCTGTTTATGTTACAGTAGATGCGCTTTTGGCCTGTTTATGTTACAGTAGATGCGCTTTTGGCCTGTTTATTTTCCAGTAGATGCGCTTTTGGCCTGTTTATGTTACAGTAGATGTGCTTTTGGTCTGTTTATGTTACAGTAGATGCGCTTTTGGCCTGTTTATGTTACAGTAGATGTGCTTTTGGCCTGTTTATGTTACAGTAGATGCGCTTTTGGCCTGTTTATGTTCCAGTAGATGCGCTTTTGGCCTGTTTATGTTACAGTAGATGTGCTTTTGGTCTGTTTATGTGACAGTAGATGCGCTTTTGGCCTGTTTATGTTCCAGTAGATGCGCTTTTGGCCTGTTTATGTTACAGTAGATGTGCTTTTGGTCTGTTTATGTTCCAGTAGATGTGCTTTTGGTCTGTTTATGTTCCAGTAGATGTGCTTTTGGTCTGTTTATGTTACAGTAGATGCTCTTTTGGCCTGTTTATGTTCCAGTAGATGCGCTTTTGGCCTGTTTATGTTACAGTAGATGCGCTTTTGGTCTGTTTATGTTACAGTAGATGCGCTTTTGGTCTGTTTATGTTACAGTAGATGCGCTTTTGGCCTGTTTATGTTCCAGTAGATGCGCTTTTGGCCTGTTTATGTTACAGTAGATGTGCTTTTGGTCTGTTTATGTTCCAGTAGATGTGCTTTTGGTCTGTTTATGTTCCAGTAGATGCGCTTTTGGTCTGTTTATGTTACAGTAGATGCGCTTTTGGCCTGTTTATGTTACAGTAGATGCGCTTTTGGCCTGTTTATGTTACAGTAGATGCGCTTTTGGTCTGTTTATGTTACAGTAGATGCGCTTTTGGTCTGTTTATGTTCCAGTAGATGTGCTTTTGGCCTGTTTATGTTACAGTAGATGCTCTTTTGGCCTGTTTATGTTACAGTAGATGCGCTTTTGGCCTGTTTATGTTCCAGTAGATGCGCTTTTGGCCTGTTTATGTTACAGTAGATGCGCTTTTGGCCTGTTTATGTTACAGTAGATGTGCTTTTGGTCTGTTTATGTTCCAGTAGATGCGCTTTTGGCCTGTTTATTTTACAGTAGATGCGCTTTTGGCCTGTTTATGTTACAGTAGATGTGCTTTTGGTCTGTTTATGTTCCAGTAGATGCGCTTTTGGCCTGTTTATGTTCCAGTAGATGCGCTTTTGGCCTGTTTATGTTACAGTAGATGTGCTTTTGGTCTGTTTATGTTCCAGTAGATGCGCTTTTGGCCTGTTTATTTTACAGTAGATGCGCTTTTGGCCTGTTTATGTTCCAGTAGATGCGCTTTTGGCCTGTTTATTTTACAGTAGATGCGCTTTTGGTCTGTTTATGTTCCAGTAGATGCGCTTTTGGTCTGTTTATGTTACAGTAGATGCGCTTTTGGCCTGTTTATGTTCCAGTAGATGCGCTTTTGGCCTGTTTATTTTACAGTAGATGCGCTTTTGGTCTGTTTATGTTCCAGTAGATGCGCTTTTGGTCTGTTTATGTTCCAGTAGATGCGCTTTTGGCCTGTTTATGTTACAGTAGATGTGCTTTTGGTATGTTTATGTTCCAGTAGATGCGCTTTTGGTCTGTTTATGTTCCAGTAGATGCGCTTTTGGCCTGTTTATGTTACAGTAGATGTGCTTTTGGTCTGTTTATGTTACAGTAGATGCGCTTTTGGTCTGTTTATGTTACAGTCGATGCGCTTTTGGCCTGTTTATTTTACAGTAGATGTGCTTTTGGCCTGTTTATGTTACAGTAGATGCGCTTTTGGTCTGTTTATGTTCCAGTAGATGCGCTTTTGGCCTGTTTATTTTACAGTAGATGCGCTTTTGGCCTGTTTATGTTCCAGTAGATGCGCTTTTGGCCTGTTTATTTTACAGTAGATGTGCTTTTGGTCTGTTTATGTTCCAGTAGATGCGCTTTTGGTCTGTTTATGTTACAGTAGATGCGCTTTTGGCCTGTTTATGTTCCAGTAGATGCGCTTTTGGCCTGTTTATTTTACAGTAGATGCGCTTTTGGTCTGTTTATGTTCCAGTAGATGCGCTTTTGGTCTGTTTATGTTCCAGTAGATGCGCTTTTGGCCTGTTTATGTTACAGTAGATGCGCTTTTGGTCTGTTTATGTTCCAGTAGATGTGCTTTTGGCCTGTTTATGTTACAGTAGATGCGCTTTTGGTCTGTTTATGTTACAGTAGATGCGCTTTTGGCCTGTTTATGTTCCAGTAGATGCGCTTTTGGCCTGTTTATGTTACAGTAGATGCGCTTTTGGTCTGTTTATGTTCCAGTAGATGCGCTTTTGGTCTGTTTATGTTTCAGTAGATGTGCTTTTGGCCTGTTTATGTTACAGTAGATGCGCTTTTGGTCTGTTTATGTTCCAGTAGATGCGCTTTTGGTCTGTTTATGTTCCAGTAGATGCGCTTTTGGCCTGTTTATGTTACAGTAGATGCGCTTTTGGCCTGTTTATGTTACAGTAGATGTGCTTTTGGCCTGTTTATGTTACAGTAGATGCGCTTTTGGTCTGTTTATGTTACAGTAGATGCGCTTTTGGCCTGTTTATTTTACAGTAGATGTGCTTTTGGCCTGTTTATGTTACAGTAGATGCGCTTTTGGCCTGTTTATGTCACAGTAGATGCGCTTTTGGTCTTTTTATGTTACAGTAGATGCGCTTTTGGTCTGTTTATGTTACAGTAGATGCGCTTTTGGTCTGTTTATGTTCCAGTAGATGCGCTTTTGGTCTGTTTATGTTACAGTAGATGCGCTTTTGGCCTGTTTATGTTCCAGTAGATTTGCTTTTGGCCTGTTTATGTTACAGTAGATATGCTTTTGGCCTGTTAATGTTACAGTAGATGCGCTTTTGGCCTGTTTATGTTACAGTAGATGCGCTTTTGGCCTGTTTATGTTACAGTAGATGCGCTTTTGGACTGTTTATGTTACAGTAGATGCGCTTTTGGCCTTTTTATGTTACAGTAGATGTGCTTTTGGTCTGTTTATGTGACAGTAGATGCGCTTTTGGCCTGTTTATGTTACAGTAGATGCGCTTTTATCCTCTTTATGTTTCAGTAGATGCACTTTTGGACTGTTTATGTTACAGTAGATGCGCTTTTATCCTCTTTATGTTTCAGTAGATGCACTTTTGGACTGTTTATGTTACAGTAGATGCGCTTTTATCCTCTTTATGTTTCAGTAGATGCACTTTTGGACTGTTTATGTTACAGTAGATGCGCTTTTATCCTCTTTATGTTTCAGTAGATGCGCTTTTGGCCTGTTTATGTTACAGTAGATGCGCTTTTATCCTCTTTATGTTTCAGTAGATGCACTTTTGGACTGTTTATGTTACAGTAGATGCGCTTTTATCCTCTTTATGTTTCAGTAGATGCGCTTTTGGCCTGTTTATGTTACAGTAGATGCGCTTTTATCCTCTTTATGTTTCAGTAGATGCGCTTTTGCCCTGTTTATGTTACAGTAGATGCGCTTTTGGCCTTTTTATGTTACAGTAGATGCGCTTTTGGCCTGTTTGTTACAGTAGATGCGCTTTTGGCCTGTTTATGTTACAGTAGATGCGCTTTTATCCTCTTTATGTTTCAGTAGATGCGCTTTTGGCCTTTTTATGTTACAGTAGATGCGCTTTTATCCTCTTTATGTTTCAGTAGATGCGCTTTTGGCCTTTTTATGTTACAGTAGATGTGCTTTTGGTCTGTTTATGTGACAGTAGATGCGCTTTTGGCCTGTTTATGTTACAGTAGATGCGCTTTTATCCTCTTTATGTTTCAGTAGATGCGCTTTTGGCCTTTTTATGTTTCAGTAGATGCGCTTTTGGCCTTTTTATGTTACAGTAGATGTGCTTTTGGTCTGTTTATGTGACAGTAGATGCGCTTTTGGCCTGTTTATGTTACAGTAGATGCGCTTTTATCCTCTTTATGTTACAGTAGATGCGCTTTTGGCCTGTTTATGTTACAGTAGATGCGCTTTTATCCTCTTTATGTTACAGTAGATGTGCTTTTGGTCTGTTTATGTTACAGTAGATGCGCTTTTGGCCTGTTTATGTTACAGTAGATGCGCTTTTGGCCTGTTTATGTTACAGTAGATGCGCTTTTATCCTCTTTATGTTACAGTAGATGTGCTTTTGGTCTGTTTATGTTACAGTAGATGCGCTTTTGGCCTGTTTATGTTACAGTAGATGTGCTTTTGGTCTGTTTATGTGACAGTAGATGCGCTTTTATCCTCTTTATGTTACAGTAGATGTGCTTTTGGTCTGTTTATGTGACAGTAGATGCGCTTTTATCCTCTTTATGTTACAGTAGATGTGCTTTTGGTCTGTTTATGTTACAGTAGATGCGCTTTTGGCCTGTTTATGTTACAGTAGATGTGCTTTTGGTCTGTTTATGTTACAGTAGATGCGCTTTTATCCTCTTTATGTTACAGTAGATGCGCTTTTGGTCTGTTTATGTTACAGTAGATGCGCTTTTGGCCTGTTTATGTTCCAGTAGATGCGCTTTTGGCCTTTTTATGTTTCAGTAGATGCGCTTTTGGCCTTTTTATGTTACAGTAGATGCGCTTTTGGTCTGTTTATGTGACAATAGATGCGCTTTTGGCCTGTTTATGTTACAGTAGATGCGCTTTTATCCTCTTTATGTTACAGTAGATGTGCTTTTGGTCTGTTTATGTTACAGTAGATGCGCTTTTATCCTCTTTATGTTACAGTAGATGCGCTTTTGGTCTGTTTATGTTACAGTAGATGCGCTTTTGGCCTGTTTATGTTACAGTAGATGCGCTTTTATCCTCTTTATGTTACAGTCGATGTGCTTTTGGTCTGTTTATGTTACAGTAGATGCGCTTTTATCCTCTTTATGTTACAGTAGATGCGCTTTTGGTCTGTTTATGTTACAGTAGATGCACTTTTGGCCTGTTTATGTTACAGTAGATGCGCTTTTATCCTCTTTATGTTTCAGTAGATGCACTTTTGGACTGTTTATGTTACAGTAGATGCGCTTTTATCCTCTTTATGTTTCAGTAGATGCACTTTTGGACTGTTTATGTTACAGTAGATGCGCTTTTATCCTCTTTATGTTTCAGTAGATGCACTTTTGGCCTGTTTATGTTACAGTAGATGCGCTTTTATCCTCTTTATGTTTCAGTAGATGCACTTTTGGACTGTTTATGTTACAGTAGATGCGCTTTTATCCTCTTTATGTTTCAGTAGATGCACTTTTGGACTGTTTATGTTACAGTAGATGCGCTTTTATCCTCTTTATGTTTCAGTAGATGCACTTTTGGCCTGTTTATGTTACAGTAGATGCGCTTTTATCCTCTTTATGTTTCAGTAGATGCACTTTTGGACTGTTTATGTTACAGTAGATGCGCTTTTATCCTCTATGTTTCAGTAGATGCACTTTTGGACTGTTTATGTTACAGTAGATGCGCTTTTATCCTCTTTATGTTTCAGTAGATGCACTTTTGGACTGTTTATGTTACAGTAGATGCGCTTTTATCCTCTTTATGTTTCAGTAGATGCGCTTTTGGCCTGTTTATGTTACAGTAGATGCGCTTTTATCCTCTTTATGTTTCAGTAGATGCACTTTTGGACTGTTTATGTTACAGTAGATGCGCTTTTGCCCTGTTTATGTTACAGTAGATGCGCTTTTGGCCTTTTTATGTTACAGTAGATGCGCTTTTGGCCTGTTTGTTACAGTAGATGCGCTTTTGGCCTGTTTATGTTACAGTAGATGCGCTTTTATCCTCTTTATGTTTCAGTAGATGCGCTTTTGGCCTTTTTATGTTACAGTAGATGCGCTTTTATCCTCTTTATGTTTCAGTAGATGCGCTTTTGGCCTTTTTATGTTACAGTAGATGTGCTTTTGGTCTGTTTATGTGACAGTAGATGCGCTTTTGGCCTGTTTATGTTACAGTAGATGCGCTTTTATCCTCTTTATGTTTCAGTAGATGCGCTTTTGGCCTTTTTATGTTTCAGTAGATGCGCTTTTGGCCTTTTTATGTTACAGTAGATGTGCTTTTGGTCTGTTTATGTGACAGTAGATGCGCTTTTGGCCTGTTTATGTTACAGTAGATGCGCTTTTATCCTCTTTATGTTACAGTAGATGCGCTTTTGGCCTGTTTATGTTACAGTAGATGCGCTTTTATCCTCTTTATGTTACAGTAGATGTGCTTTTGGTCTGTTTATGTTACAGTAGATGCGCTTTTGGCCTGTTTATGTTACAGTAGATGCGCTTTTATCCTCTTTATGTTACAGTAGATGCGCTTTTGGTCTGTTTATGTTACAGTAGATGCACTTTTGGCCTGTTTATGTTACAGTAGATGCGCTTTTGGTCTGTTTATGTTACAGTAGATGCGCTTTTGGTCTGTTTATGTTACAATAGATGCGCTTTTGGTCTGTTTGTTACAGTAGATGCGCTTTTGGTCTGTTTATGTTACAGTAGATGCGCTTTTGGTCTGTTTATGTTACAGTAGATGCGCTTTTGGTCTGTTTATGTTACAGTAGATGCGCTTTTGGTCTGTTTATGTTTCAGTAGATGCGCTTTTGGTCTGTTTATGTTACAGTAGATGCGCTTTTGGTCTGTTTATGTTACAGTAGATGCGCTTTTGGTCTGTTTGTTACAGTAGATGCGCTTTTGGTCTGTTTATGTTACAGTAGATGCGCTTTTGGTCTGTTTATGTTACAGTAGATGCGCTTTTGGTCTGTTTATGTTTCAGTAGATGCGCTTTTGGTCTGTTTATGTTACAGTAGATGTGCTTTTGGTCTGTTTATGTTACAGTAGATGTGCTTTTGGCCTGTTTATGTTACAGTAGATGCGCTTTTGGCCTGTTTATGTTCCAGTAGATGCGCTTTTGGCCTGTTTATGTTACAGTAGATGTGCTTTTGGTCTGTTTATGTTACAGTAGATGCGCTTTTGGCCTGTTTATGTTACAGTAGATGTGCTTTTGGTCTGTTTATGTTTCAGTAGATGTGCTTTTGGTCTGTTTATGTTACAGTAGATGCGCTTTTGGCCTGTTTATGTTCCAGTAGATGCGCTTTTGGCCTGTTTATGTTACAGTAGATGCGCTTTTGGTCTGTTTATGTTACAGTAGATGCGCTTTTGGTCTGTTTATGTTCCAGTAGATGTGCTTTTGGCCTGTTTATGTTACAGTAGATGTGCTTTTGGTCTGTTTATGTTTCAGTAGATGCGCTTTTGGTCTGTTTATGTTACAGTAGATGCGCTTTTGGTCTGTTTATGTTCCAGTAGATGTGCTTTTGGCCTGTTTATGTTACAGTAGATGCTCTTTTGGCCTGTTTATGTTACAGTAGATGCGCTTTTGGCCTGTTTATGTTCCAGTAGATGCGCTTTTGGCCTGTTTATGTTACAGTAGATGCGCTTTTGGTCTGTTTATGTTACAGTAGATGCTCTTTTGGCCTGTTTATGTTACAGTAGATGCTCTTTTGGCCTGTTTATGTTACAGTAGATGCTCTTTTGGCCTGTTTATGTTACAGTAGATGCTCTTTTGGCCTGTTTATGTTACAGTAGATGCTCTTTTGGCCTGTTTATGTTACAGTAGATGCGCTTTTGGCCTGTTTATGTTACAGTAGATGTGCTTTTGGCCTGTTTATGTTCCAGTAGATGCGCTTTTGGCCTGTTTATGTTACAGTAGATGCGCTTTTGGCCTGTTTATGTTACAGTAGATGCGCTTTTGGCCTGTTTATGTTACAGTAGATGCGCTTTTGGCCTGTTTATTTTCCAGTAGATGCGCTTTTGGCCTGTTTATGTTACAGTAGATGTGCTTTTGGTCTGTTTATGTTACAGTAGATGCGCTTTTGGCCTGTTTATGTTACAGTAGATGTGCTTTTGGCCTGTTTATGTTACAGTAGATGCGCTTTTGGCCTGTTTATGTTCCAGTAGATGCGCTTTTGGCCTGTTTATGTTACAGTAGATGTGCTTTTGGTCTGTTTATGTGACAGTAGATGCGCTTTTGGCCTGTTTATGTTCCAGTAGATGCGCTTTTGGCCTGTTTATGTTACAGTAGATGTGCTTTTGGTCTGTTTATGTTCCAGTAGATGTGCTTTTGGTCTGTTTATGTTCCAGTAGATGTGCTTTTGGTCTGTTTATGTTACAGTAGATGCTCTTTTGGCCTGTTTATGTTCCAGTAGATGCGCTTTTGGCCTGTTTATGTTACAGTAGATGCGCTTTTGGTCTGTTTATGTTACAGTAGATGCGCTTTTGGTCTGTTTATGTTACAGTAGATGCGCTTTTGGCCTGTTTATGTTCCAGTAGATGCGCTTTTGGCCTGTTTATGTTACAGTAGATGTGCTTTTGGTCTGTTTATGTTCCAGTAGATGTGCTTTTGGTCTGTTTATGTTCCAGTAGATGCGCTTTTGGTCTGTTTATGTTACAGTAGATGCGCTTTTGGCCTGTTTATGTTACAGTAGATGCGCTTTTGGCCTGTTTATGTTACAGTAGATGCGCTTTTGGTCTGTTTATGTTACAGTAGATGCGCTTTTGGTCTGTTTATGTTCCAGTAGATGTGCTTTTGGCCTGTTTATGTTACAGTAGATGCTCTTTTGGCCTGTTTATGTTACAGTAGATGCGCTTTTGGCCTGTTTATGTTCCAGTAGATGCGCTTTTGGCCTGTTTATGTTACAGTAGATGCGCTTTTGGCCTGTTTATGTTACAGTAGATGTGCTTTTGGTCTGTTTATGTTCCAGTAGATGCGCTTTTGGCCTGTTTATTTTACAGTAGATGCGCTTTTGGCCTGTTTATGTTACAGTAGATGTGCTTTTGGTCTGTTTATGTTCCAGTAGATGCGCTTTTGGCCTGTTTATGTTCCAGTAGATGCGCTTTTGGCCTGTTTATGTTACAGTAGATGTGCTTTTGGTCTGTTTATGTTCCAGTAGATGCGCTTTTGGCCTGTTTATTTTACAGTAGATGCGCTTTTGGCCTGTTTATGTTCCAGTAGATGCGCTTTTGGCCTGTTTATTTTACAGTAGATGCGCTTTTGGTCTGTTTATGTTCCAGTAGATGCGCTTTTGGTCTGTTTATGTTACAGTAGATGCGCTTTTGGCCTGTTTATGTTCCAGTAGATGCGCTTTTGGCCTGTTTATTTTACAGTAGATGCGCTTTTGGTCTGTTTATGTTCCAGTAGATGCGCTTTTGGTCTGTTTATGTTCCAGTAGATGCGCTTTTGGCCTGTTTATGTTACAGTAGATGTGCTTTTGGTATGTTTATGTTCCAGTAGATGCGCTTTTGGTCTGTTTATGTTCCAGTAGATGCGCTTTTGGCCTGTTTATGTTACAGTAGATGTGCTTTTGGTCTGTTTATGTTACAGTAGATGCGCTTTTGGTCTGTTTATGTTACAGTCGATGCGCTTTTGGCCTGTTTATTTTACAGTAGATGTGCTTTTGGCCTGTTTATGTTACAGTAGATGCGCTTTTGGTTTGTTTATGTTCCAGTAGATGCGCTTTTGGCCTGTTTATTTTACAGTAGATGCGCTTTTGGCCTGTTTATGTTCCAGTAGATGCGCTTTTGGCCTGTTTATTTTACAGTAGATGTGCTTTTGGTCTGTTTATGTTCCAGTAGATGCGCTTTTGGTCTGTTTATGTTACAGTAGATGCGCTTTTGGCCTGTTTATGTTCCAGTAGATGCGCTTTTGGCCTGTTTATTTTACAGTAGATGCGCTTTTGGTCTGTTTATGTTCCAGTAGATGCGCTTTTGGTCTGTTTATGTTCCAGTAGATGCGCTTTTGGCCTGTTTATGTTACAGTAGATGCGCTTTTGGTCTGTTTATGTTCCAGTAGATGTGCTTTTGGCCTGTTTATGTTACAGTAGATGCGCTTTTGGTCTGTTTATGTTACAGTAGATGCGCTTTTGGCCTGTTTATGTTCCAGTAGATGCGCTTTTGGCCTGTTTATGTTACAGTAGATGCGCTTTTGGTCTGTTTATGTTCCAGTAGATGCGCTTTTGGTCTGTTTATGTTTCAGTAGATGTGCTTTTGGCCTGTTTATGTTACAGTAGATGCGCTTTTGGTCTGTTTATGTTCCAGTAGATGCGCTTTTGGTCTGTTTATGTTCCAGTAGATGCGCTTTTGGCCTGTTTATGTTACAGTAGATGCGCTTTTGGCCTGTTTATGTTACAGTAGATGTGCTTTTGGCCTGTTTATGTTACAGTAGATGCGCTTTTGGTCTGTTTATGTTACAGTAGATGCGCTTTTGGCCTGTTTATTTTACAGTAGATGTGCTTTTGGCCTGTTTATGTTACAGTAGATGCGCTTTTGGCCTGTTTATGTCACAGTAGATGCGCTTTTGGTCTTTTTATGTTACAGTAGATGCGCTTTTGGTCTGTTTATGTTACAGTAGATGCGCTTTTGGTCTGTTTATGTTCCAGTAGATGCGCTTTTGGTCTGTTTATGTTACAGTAGATGCGCTTTTGGCCTGTTTATGTTCCAGTAGATTTGCTTTTGGCCTGTTTATGTTACAGTAGATATGCTTTTGGCCTGTTAATGTTACAGTAGATGCGCTTTTGGCCTGTTTATGTTACAGTAGATGCGCTTTTGGCCTGTTTATGTTACAGTAGATGCGCTTTTGGACTGTTTATGTTACAGTAGATGCGCTTTTGGCCTTTTTATGTTACAGTAGATGTGCTTTTGGTCTGTTTATGTGACAGTAGATGCGCTTTTGGCCTGTTTATGTTACAGTAGATGCGCTTTTATCCTCTTTATGTTTCAGTAGATGCACTTTTGGACTGTTTATGTTACAGTAGATGCGCTTTTATCCTCTTTATGTTTCAGTAGATGCACTTTTGGACTGTTTATGTTACAGTAGATGCGCTTTTATCCTCTTTATGTTTCAGTAGATGCACTTTTGGACTGTTTATGTTACAGTAGATGCGCTTTTATCCTCTTTATGTTTCAGTAGATGCGCTTTTGGCCTGTTTATGTTACAGTAGATGCGCTTTTATCCTCTTTATGTTTCAATAGATGCACTTTTGGACTGTTTATGTTACAGTAGATGCGCTTTTATCCTCTTTATGTTTCAGTAGATGCGCTTTTGGCCTGTTTATGTTACAGTAGATGCGCTTTTATCCTCTTTATGTTTCAGTAGATGCGCTTTTGCCCTGTTTATGTTACAGTAGATGCGCTTTTGGCCTTTTTATGTTACAGTAGATGCGCTTTTGGCCTGTTTGTTACAGTAGATGCGCTTTTGGCCTGTTTATGTTACAGTAGATGCGCTTTTATCCTCTTTATGTTTCAGTAGATGCGCTTTTGGCCTTTTTATGTTACAGTAGATGCGCTTTTATCCTCTTTATGTTTCAGTAGATGCGCTTTTGGCCTTTTTATGTTACAGTAGATGTGCTTTTGGTCTGTTTATGTGACAGTAGATGCGCTTTTGGCCTGTTTATGTTACAGTAGATGCGCTTTTATCCTCTTTATGTTTCAGTAGATGCGCTTTTGGCCTTTTTATGTTTCAGTAGATGCGCTTTTGGCCTTTTTATGTTACAGTAGATGTGCTTTTGGTCTGTTTATGTGACAGTAGATGCGCTTTTGGCCTGTTTATGTTACAGTAGATGCGCTTTTATCCTCTTTATGTTACAGTAGATGCGCTTTTGGCCTGTTTATGTTACAGTAGATGCGCTTTTGGCCTGTTTATGTTACAGTAGATGCGCTTTTATCCTCTTTATGTTACAGTAGATGTGCTTTTGGTCTGTTTATGTTACAGTAGATGCGCTTTTGGCCTGTTTATGTTACAGTAGATGTGCTTTTGGTCTGTTTATGTGACAGTAGATGCGCTTTTATCCTCTTTATGTTACAGTAGATGTGCTTTTGGTCTGTTTATGTGACAGTAGATGCGCTTTTATCCTCTTTATGTTACAGTAGATGTGCTTTTGGTCTGTTTATGTTACAGTAGATGCGCTTTTGGCCTGTTTATGTTACAGTAGATGCGCTTTTATCCTCTTTATGTTACAGTAGATGCGCTTTTGGTCTGTTTATGTTACAGTAGATGCACTTTTGGCCTGTTTATGTTACAGTAGATGCGCTTTTGGTCTGTTTATGTTACAGTAGATGCGCTTTTGGTCTGTTTATGTTACAGTAGATGCGCTTTTGGTCTGTTTGTTACAGTAGATGCGCTTTTGGCCTGTTTATGTTACAGTAGATGTGCTTTTGGTCTGTTTATGTTCCAGTAGATGCGCTTTTGGCCTGTTTATTTTACAGTAGATGCGCTTTTGGCCTGTTTATGTTACAGTAGATGTGCTTTTGGTCTGTTTATGTTCCAGTAGATGCGCTTTTGGCCTGTTTATGTTCCAGTAGATGCGCTTTTGGCCTGTTTATGTTACAGTAGATGTGCTTTTGGTCTGTTTATGTTCCAGTAGATGCGCTTTTGGCCTGTTTATTTTACAGTAGATGCGCTTTTGGCCTGTTTATGTTCCAGTAGATGCGCTTTTGGCCTGTTTATTTTACAGTAGATGCGCTTTTGGTCTGTTTATGTTCCAGTAGATGCGCTTTTGGTCTGTTTATGTTACAGTAGATGCGCTTTTGGCCTGTTTATGTTCCAGTAGATGCGCTTTTGGCCTGTTTATTTTACAGTAGATGCGCTTTTGGTCTGTTTATGTTCCAGTAGATGCGCTTTTGGTCTGTTTATGTTCCAGTAGATGCGCTTTTGGCCTGTTTATGTTACAGTAGATGTGCTTTTGGTATGTTTATGTTCCAGTAGATGCGCTTTTGGTCTGTTTATGTTCCAGTAGATGCGCTTTTGGCCTGTTTATGTTACAGTAGATGTGCTTTTGGTCTGTTTATGTTACAGTAGATGCGCTTTTGGTCTGTTTATGTTACAGTCGATGCGCTTTTGGCCTGTTTATTTTACAGTAGATGTGCTTTTGGCCTGTTTATGTTACAGTAGATGCGCTTTTGGTCTGTTTATGTTCCAGTAGATGCGCTTTTGGCCTGTTTATTTTACAGTAGATGCGCTTTTGGCCTGTTTATGTTCCAGTAGATGCGCTTTTGGCCTGTTTATTTTACAGTAGATGTGCTTTTGGTCTGTTTATGTTCCAGTAGATGCGCTTTTGGTCTGTTTATGTTACAGTAGATGCGCTTTTGGCCTGTTTATGTTCCAGTAGATGCGCTTTTGGCCTGTTTATTTTACAGTAGATGCGCTTTTGGTCTGTTTATGTTCCAGTAGATGCGCTTTTGGTCTGTTTATGTTCCAGTAGATGCGCTTTTGGCCTGTTTATGTTACAGTAGATGCGCTTTTGGTCTGTTTATGTTCCAGTAGATGTGCTTTTGGCCTGTTTATGTTACAGTAGATGCGCTTTTGGTCTGTTTATGTTACAGTAGATGCGCTTTTGGCCTGTTTATGTTCCAGTAGATGCGCTTTTGGCCTGTTTATGTTACAGTAGATGCGCTTTTGGTCTGTTTATGTTCCAGTAGATGCGCTTTTGGTCTGTTTATGTTTCAGTAGATGTGCTTTTGGCCTGTTTATGTTACAGTAGATGCGCTTTTGGTCTGTTTATGTTCCAGTAGATGCGCTTTTGGTCTGTTTATGTTCCAGTAGATGCGCTTTTGGCCTGTTTATGTTACAGTAGATGCGCTTTTGGCCTGTTTATGTTACAGTAGATGTGCTTTTGGCCTGTTTATGTTACAGTAGATGCGCTTTTGGTCTGTTTATGTTACAGTAGATGCGCTTTTGGCCTGTTTATTTTACAGTAGATGTGCTTTTGGCCTGTTTATGTTACAGTAGATGCGCTTTTGGCCTGTTTATGTCACAGTAGATGCGCTTTTGGTCTTTTTATGTTACAGTAGATGCGCTTTTGGTCTGTTTATGTTACAGTAGATGCGCTTTTGGTCTGTTTATGTTCCAGTAGATGCGCTTTTGGTCTGTTTATGTTACAGTAGATGCGCTTTTGGCCTGTTTATGTTCCAGTAGATTTGCTTTTGGCCTGTTTATGTTACAGTAGATATGCTTTTGGCCTGTTAATGTTACAGTAGATGCGCTTTTGGCCTGTTTATGTTACAGTAGATGCGCTTTTGGCCTGTTTATGTTACAGTAGATGCGCTTTTGGACTGTTTATGTTACAGTAGATGCGCTTTTGGCCTTTTTATGTTACAGTAGATGTGCTTTTGGTCTGTTTATGTGACAGTAGATGCGCTTTTGGCCTGTTTATGTTACAGTAGATGCGCTTTTATCCTCTTTATGTTTCAGTAGATGCACTTTTGGACTGTTTATGTTACAGTAGATGCGCTTTTATCCTCTTTATGTTTCAGTAGATGCACTTTTGGACTGTTTATGTTACAGTAGATGCGCTTTTATCCTCTTTATGTTTCAGTAGATGCACTTTTGGACTGTTTATGTTACAGTAGATGCGCTTTTATCCTCTTTATGTTTCAGTAGATGCGCTTTTGGCCTGTTTATGTTACAGTAGATGCGCTTTTATCCTCTTTATGTTTCAGTAGATGCACTTTTGGACTGTTTATGTTACAGTAGATGCGCTTTTATCCTCTTTATGTTTCAGTAGATGCGCTTTTGGCCTGTTTATGTTACAGTAGATGCGCTTTTATCCTCTTTATGTTTCAGTAGATGCGCTTTTGCCCTGTTTATGTTACAGTAGATGCGCTTTTGGCCTTTTTATGTTACAGTAGATGCGCTTTTGGCCTGTTTGTTACAGTAGATGCGCTTTTGGCCTGTTTATGTTACAGTAGATGCGCTTTTATCCTCTTTATGTTTCAGTAGATGCGCTTTTGGCCTTTTTATGTTACAGTAGATGCGCTTTTATCCTCTTTATGTTTCAGTAGATGCGCTTTTGGCCTTTTTATGTTACAGTAGATGTGCTTTTGGTCTGTTTATGTGACAGTAGATGCGCTTTTGGCCTGTTTATGTTACAGTAGATGCGCTTTTATCCTCTTTATGTTTCAGTAGATGCGCTTTTGGCCTTTTTATGTTTCAGTAGATGCGCTTTTGGCCTTTTTATGTTACAGTAGATGTGCTTTTGGTCTGTTTATGTGACAGTAGATGCGCTTTTGGCCTGTTTATGTTACAGTAGATGCGCTTTTATCCTCTTTATGTTACAGTAGATGCGCTTTTGGCCTGTTTATGTTACAGTAGATGCGCTTTTGGCCTGTTTATGTTACAGTAGATGCGCTTTTATCCTCTTTATGTTACAGTAGATGTGCTTTTGGTCTGTTTATGTTACAGTAGATGCGCTTTTGGCCTGTTTATGTTACAGTAGATGTGCTTTTGGTCTGTTTATGTGACAGTAGATGCGCTTTTATCCTCTTTATGTTACAGTAGATGTGCTTTTGGTCTGTTTATGTGACAGTAGATGCGCTTTTATCCTCTTTATGTTACAGTAGATGTGCTTTTGGTCTGTTTATGTTACAGTAGATGCGCTTTTGGCCTGTTTATGTTACAGTAGATGCGCTTTTATCCTCTTTATGTTACAGTAGATGCGCTTTTGGTCTGTTTATGTTACAGTAGATGCACTTTTGGCCTGTTTATGTTACAGTAGATGCGCTTTTGGTCTGTTTATGTTACAGTAGATGCGCTTTTGGTCTGTTTGTTACAGTAGATGCGCTTTTGGTCTGTTTGTTACAGTAGATGCGCTTTTGGTCTGTTTATGTTTCAGTAGATGCGCTTTTGGTCTGTTTATGTTACAGTAGATGCGCTTTTGGTCTGTTTGTTACAGTAGATGCGCTTTTGGTCTGTTTATGTTACAGTAGATGCGCTTTTGGTCTGTTTATGTTACAGTAGATGCGCTTTTGGTCTGTTTGTTACAGTAGATGCGCTTTTGGTCTGTTTATGTTACAGTAGATGCGCTTTTGGTCTGTTTATGTTACAGTAGATGCGCTTTTGGTCTGTTTATGTTTCAGTAGATGCGCTTTTGGTCTGTTTATGTTACAGTAGATGTGCTTTTGGTCTGTTTATGTTACAGTAGATGTGCTTTTGGCCTGTTTATGTTACAGTAGATGCGCTTTTGGCCTGTTTATGTTCCAGTAGATGCGCTTTTGGCCTGTTTATGTTACAGTAGATGTGCTTTTGGTCTGTTTATGTTACAGTAGATGCGCTTTTGGCCTGTTTATGTTCCAGTAGATGCGCTTTTGGCCTGTTTATGTTACAGTAGATGTGCTTTTGGTCTGTTTATGTTCCAGTAGATGTGCTTTTGGTCTGTTTATGTTCCAGTAGATGCGCTTTTGGTCTGTTTATGTTACAGTAGATGCGCTTTTGGCCTGTTTATGTTACAGTAGATGCGCTTTTGGCCTGTTTATGTTACAGTAGATGCGCTTTTGGTCTGTTTATGTTACAGTAGATGCGCTTTTGGTCTGTTTATGTTCCAGTAGATGTGCTTTTGGCCTGTTTATGTTACAGTAGATGCGCTTTTGGCCTGTTTATGTTCCAGTAGATGCGCTTTTGGCCTGTTTATGTTACAGTAGATGCGCTTTTGGCCTGTTTATGTTACAGTAGATGTGCTTTTGGTCTGTTTATGTTCCAGTAGATGCGCTTTTGGCCTGTTTATTTTACAGTAGATGCGCTTTTGGCCTGTTTATGTTACAGTAGATGTGCTTTTGGTCTGTTTATGTTCCAGTAGATGCGCTTTTGGCCTGTTTATGTTCCAGTAGATGCGCTTTTGGCCTGTTTATGTTACAGTAGATGTGCTTTTGGTCTGTTTATGTTCCAGTAGATGCGCTTTTGGCCTGTTTATTTTACAGTAGATGCGCTTTTGGCCTGTTTATGTTCCAGTAGATGCGCTTTTGGCCTGTTTATTTTACAGTAGATGTGCTTTTGGTCTGTTTATGTTCCAGTAGATGCGCTTTTGGTCTGTTTATGTTACAGTAGATGCGCTTTTGGCCTGTTTATGTTCCAGTAGATGCGCTTTTGGTCTGTTTATGTTCCAGTAGATGCGCTTTTGGCCTGTTTATGTTACAGTAGATGTGCTTTTGGTATGTTTATGTTCCAGTAGATGCGCTTTTGGTCTGTTTATGTTCCAGTAGATGCGCTTTTGGCCTGTTTATGTTACAGTAGATGTGCTTTTGGTATGTTTATGTTACAGTAGATGCGCTTTTGGTCTGTTTATGTTACAGTAGATGCGCTTTTGGCCTGTTTATTTTACAGTAGATGTGCTTTTGGCCTGTTTATGTTACAGTAGATGCGCTTTTGGTCTGTTTATGTTCCAGTAGATGCGCTTTTGGCCTGTTTATTTTACAGTAGATGCGCTTTTGGCCTGTTTATGTTCCAGTAGATGCGCTTTTGGCCTGTTTATTTTACAGTAGATGTGCTTTTGGTCTGTTTATGTTCCAGTAGATGCGCTTTTGGTCTGTTTATGTTACAGTAGATGCGCTTTTGGCCTGTTTATGTTCCAGTAGATGCGCTTTTGGCCTGTTTATTTTACAGTAGATGCGCTTTTGGTCTGTTTATGTTCCAGTAGATGCGCTTTTGGTCTGTTTATGTTCCAGTAGATGCGCTTTTGGCCTGTTTATGTTACAGTAGATGCGCTTTTGGTCTGTTTATGTTCCAGTAGATGCGCTTTTGGCCTGTTTATGTTACAGTAGATGTGCTTTTGGCCTGTTTATGTTACAGTAGATGCGCTTTTGGTCTGTTTATGTTACAGTAGATGCGCTTTTGGCCTGTTTATTTTACAGTAGATGTGCTTTTGGCCTGTTTATGTTACAGTAGATGCGCTTTTGGCCTGTTTATGTCACAGTAGATGCGCTTTTGGTCTTTTTATTTTACAGTAGATGCGCTTTTGGTCTGTTTATGTTACAGTAGATGCGCTTTTGGTCTGTTTATGTTCCAGTAGATGCGCTTTTGGTCTGTTTATGTTACAGTAGATGCGCTTTTGGCCTGTTTATGTTCCAGTAGATTTGCTTTTGGCCTGTTTATGTTACAGTAGATATGCTTTTGGCCTGTTAATGTTACAGTAGATGCGCTTTTGGCCTGTTTATGTTACAGTAGATGCGCTTTTGGCCTGTTTATGTTACAGTAGATGCGCTTTTGGTCTGTTAATGTTACAGTAGATGCGCTTTTGGTCTGTTTATGTTACAGTAGATGTGCTTTTGGTCTGTTTATGTTACAGTAGATGCGCTTTTGGCCTGTTTATGTTTCAGTCGATGCGCTTTTGGTCTGTTTATGTTACAGTAGATGTGCTTTTGGTCTGTTTATGTTACAGTAGATGCGCTTTTGGCCTGTTTATGTTACAGTAGATGCGCTTTTGGTCTGTTTATGTTACAGTAGATGTGCTTTTGGTCTGTTTATGTTACAGTAGATGCGCTTTTGGTCTGTTTATGTTTCAGTAGATGCGCTTTTCGCCTGTTTATGTTCCAGTAGATGCGCTTTTGGCCTGTTTATGTTACAGTAGATGCGCTTTTGGTCTGTTTATGTTACAGTAGATGCGCTTTTGGCCTGTTTATGTTACAGTAGATGCGCTTTTGGTCTGTTTATGTTACAGTAGATGCGCTTTTGGCCTGTTTATGTTACAGTAGATGCGCTTTTGGCCTGTTTATGTTACAGTAGATGCGCTTTTGGTCTGTTAATGTTACAGTAGATGCGCTTTTGGTCTGTTTATGTTACAGTAGATGTGCTTTTGGTCTGTTTATGTTACAGTAGATGCGCTTTTGGCCTGTTTATGTTTCAGTCGATGCGCTTTTGGTCTGTTTATGTTACAGTAGATGTGCTTTTGGTCTGTTTATGTTACAGTATATGCGCTTTTGGCCTGTTTATGTTACAGTAGATGCGCTTTTGGTCTGTTTATGTTACAGTAGATGTGCTTTTGGTCTGTTTATGTTACAGTAGATGCGCTTTTGGTCTGTTTATGTTTCAGTAGATGCGCTTTTCGCCTGTTTATGTTCCAGTAGATGCGCTTTTGGCCTGTTTATGTTACAGTAGATGCGCTTTTGGTCTGTTTATGTTACAGTAGATGCGCTTTTGGCCTGTTTATGTTACAGTAGATGCGCTTTTGGTCTGTTTATGTTCCAGTAGATGCGCTTTTGGCCTGTTTATGTTACAGTAGATGCGCTTTTGGTCTGTTTATGTTACAGTAGATGCGCTTTTGGTCTGTTTATGTTACAGTAGATGTGCTTTTGGCCTGTTTATGTTTCAGTAGATGCGCTTTTGGTCTGTTTATGTTTCAGTCGATGCGCTTTTGGTCTGTTTATGTTACAGTAGATGCGCTTTTGGTCTGTTTATGTTACAGTAGATGCGCTTTTGGTCTGTTTATGTTACAGTAGATGCGCTTTTGGCCTGTTTATGTTACAGTAGATGCGCTTTTGGCCTGTTTATGTTACAGTAGATGCGCTTTTGGTCTGTTTATGTTTCAGTCGATGCGCTTTTGGTCTGTTTATGTTACAGTAGATGCGCTTTTGGTCTGTTTATGTTACAGTAGATGCGCTTTTGGTCTGTTTATGTTACAGTAGATGCGCTTTTGGCCTGTTTATGTTACAGTAGATGCGCTTTTGGTCTGTTTATGTTACAGTAGATGCGCTTTTGGTCTGTTTATGTTTCAGTAGATGCGCTTTTGGTCTGTTTATGTTACAGTAGATGTGCTTTTGGCCTGTTTATGTTTCAGTAGATGCGCTTTTGGTCTGTTTATGTTTCAGTAGATGCGCTTTTGGCCTGTTTATGTTACAGTAGATGCGCTTTTGGTCTGTTTATGTTACAGTAGATGCGCTTTTGGTCTGTTTATGTTACAGTAGATGCGCTTTTGGCCTGTTTATGTTACAGTAGATGCGCTTTTGGTCTGTTTATGTTCCAGTAGATGCGCTTTTGGTCTGTTTATGTTACAGTAGATGCGCTTTTGGTCTGTTTATGTTACAGTAGATGCGCTTTTGGCCTGTTTATGTTCCAGTAGATGCGCTTTTGGTCTGTTTATGTTACAGTAGATGCGCTTTTGGTCTGTTTATGTTACAGTAGATGCGCTTTTGGTCTGTTTATGTTACAGTAGATGCGCTTTTGGTCTGTTTATGTTACAGTAGATGCGCTTTTGGCCTGTTTATGTTCCAGTAGATGCGCTTTTGGTCTGTTTATGTTACAGTAGATGCGCTTTTGGTCTGTTTATGTTACAGTAGATGCGCTTTTGGTCTGTTTATGTTACAGTAGATGCGCTTTTGGTCTGTTTGTTACAGTAGATGCGCTTTTGGCCTGTTTATGTTACAGTAGATGCGCTTTTGGTCTGTTTATGTTACAGTAGATGCGCTTTTGGTCTGTTTATGTTTCAGTAGATGCGCTTTTGGTCTGTTTATGTTTCACTAGATGCGCTTTTGGTCTGTTTGTTACAGTAGATGCGCTTTTGGTCTGTTTATGTTACAGTAGATTTGCTTTTGGTCTGTTTATGTTTCAGTAGATGCGCTTTTGGTCTGTTTATGTTTCAGTAGATGTGCTTTTGGTCTGTTTATGTTTCAGTAGATGCGCTTTTGGCCTGTTTATGTGACAGTATTTGCTTTTGGCCTGTTTATGTTACAGTAGATTTGCTTTTGGCCTGTTTATGTTACAGTAGATGCTCTTTTGGCCTGTTTATGTTCCAGTAGATGCGCTTTTGGCCTGTTTATGTTACAGTAGATGCGCTTTTGGTCTGTTTATGTTACAGTAGATGCGCTTTTGGCCTGTTTATGTTCCAGTAGATGCGCTTTTGGTCTGTTTATGTTACAGTAGATGCGCTTTTGGCCTGTTTATGTTCCAGTAGATTTGCTTTTGGCCTGTTTATGTTACAGTAGATTTGCTTTTGGCCTGTTAATGTTACAGTAGATGCGCTTTTGGCCTGTTTATGTTACAGTAGATGCGCTTTTGGCCTGTTTATGTTACAGTAGATTTGCTTTTGGCCTGTTTATGTTACAGTAGATGCTCTTTTGGCCTGTTTATGTTCCAGTAGATGCGCTTTTGGCCTGTTTATGTTACAGTAGATGCGCTTTTGGTCTGTTTATGTTACAGTAGATGCGCTTTTGGCCTGTTTATGTTCCAGTAGATGCGCTTTTGGTCTGTTTATGTTACAGTAGATGCGCTTTTGGCCTGTTTATGTTACAGTAGATGCGCTTTTGGCCTGTTTATGTTCCAGTAGATGCTCTTTTGGCCTGTTTATGTTCCAGTAGATGCGCTTTTGGCCTGTTTATGTTACAGTAGATGCGCTTTTGGTCTGTTTATGTTACAGTAGATGCGCTTTTGGCCTGTTTATGTTCCAGTAGATGCGCTTTTGGCCTGTTTATGTTCCAGTAGATTTGCTTTTGGCCTGTTTATGTTACAGTAGATTTGCTTTTGGCCTGTTAATGTTACAGTAGATGCGCTTTTGGTCTGTTTATGTTACAGTAGATGCGCTTTTGGCCTGTTTATGTTACAGTAGATGCGCTTTTGGCCTGTTTATGTTACAGTAGATGCGCTTTTGGTCTGTGTATGTTTCAGTAGATGCGCTTTTGGTCTGTTTATGTTACAGTAGATGCGCTTTTGGTCTGTTTATGTTACAGTAGATGCGCTTTTGGCCTGTTTATGTTCCAGTAGATGCGCTTTTGGCCTGTTTATGTTACAGTAGATGCGCTTTTGGTCTGTTTATGTTACAGTAGATGCGCTTTTGGTCTGTTTATGTTTCAGTAGATGCGCTTTTGGTCTGTTTATGTTACAGTAGATGCGCTTTTGGTCTGTTTATGTTACAGTAGATGCGCTTTTGGCCTGTTTATGTTACAGTAGATGCGCTTTTGGCCTGTTTATGTTTCAGTAGATGCGCTTTTGGTCTGTTTATGTTTCAGTAGATGCGCTTTTGGTCTGTTTATGTTACAGTAGATGCGCTTTTGGCCTGTTTATGTTACAGTAGATGCGCTTTTGGCCTGTTTATGTTACAGTAGATGCGCTTTTGGTCTGTTTATGTTTCAGTAGATGCGCTTTTGGTCTGTTTATGTTACAGTAGATGCGCTTTTGGCCTGTTTATGTTACAGTAGATGCGCTTTTGGTCTGTTTATGTTACAGTAGATGCGCTTTTGGTCTGTTTATGTTTCAGGAGATGCGCTTTTGGTCTGTTTATGTTTCAGTAGATGCGCTTTTGGTCTGTTTATGTTACAGTAGATGCGCTTTTGGTCTGTTTATGTTACAGTAGATTTGCTTTTGGTCTGTTTATGTTTCAGTAGATGCGCTTTTGGTCTGTTTATGTTTCAGTAGATGCGCTTTTGGTCTGTTTATGTTTCAGTAGATGCGCTTTTGGCCTGTTTATGTTACAGTAGATGCGCTTTTGGTCTGTTTATGTTACAGTAGATGCGCTTTTGGTCTGTTTATGTTTCAGTAGATGCGCTTTTGGTCTGTTTATGTTTCAGTAGATGCGCTTTTGGTCTGTTTATGTTACAGTAGATGCGCTTTTGGTCTGTTTATGTTTCAGTAGATGCGCTTTTGGTCTGTTTATGTTTCAGTAGATGCGCTTTTGGTCTGTTTATGTTACAGTAGATGCGCTTTTGGCCCGTTTATGTTACAGTAGATGCGCTTTTGGTCTGTTTATGTTTCAGTAGATGCGCTTTTGGTCTGTTTATGTTTCAGTAGATGCGCTTTTGGTCTGTTTATGTTACAGTAGATGCGCTTTTGGTCTGTTTATGTTTCAGTAGATGCGCTTTTGGTCTGTTTATGTTACAGTAGATGCGCTTTTGGCCTGTTTATGTTACAGTAGATGCGCTTTTGGTCTGTTTATGTTTCAGTAGATGCGCTTTTGGTCTGTTTATGTTACAGTAGATGCGCTTTTGGCCTGTTTATGTTCCAGTAGATGCGCTTTTGGCCTGTTTATGTTACAGTAGATGCGCTTTTGGTCTGTTTATGTTACAGTAGATGCGCTTTTGGCCTGTTTATGTTACAGTAGATGCGCTTTTGGCCTGTTTATGTTACAGTAGATGCGCTTTTGGTCTGTTTATGTTACAGTAAATGCGCTTTTGGCCTGTTTATGTTCCAGTAGATGCGCTTTTGGCCTGTTTATGTTACAGTAGATGCGCTTTTGGCCTGTTTATGTTACAGTAGATGCGCTTTTGGCCTGTTTATGTTCCAGTAGATGCGCTTTTGGCCTGTTTATGTTACAGTAGATGCGCTTTTGGTCTGTTTATGTTACAGTAGATGTGCTTTTGGTCTGTTTATGTTCCAGTAGATGCGCTTTTGGTCTGTTTATGTTACAGTAGATGCGCTTTTGGCCTGTTTATGTTCCAGTAGATTTGCTTTTGGCCTGTTTATGTTACAGTAGATTTGCTTTTGGCCTGTTAATGTTACAGTAGATGCGCTTTTGGCCTGTTTATGTTACAGTAGATGCGCTTTTGGCCTGTTTATGTTACAGTAGATGCGCTTTTGGTCTGTTTATGTTACAGTAGATGTGCTTTTGGTCTGTTTATGTTACAGTAGATGTGCTTTTGGCCTGTTTATGTTACAGTAGATGCGCTTTTGGTCTGTTTATGTTACAGTAGATGCGCTTTTGGCCTGTTTATGTTCCAGTAGATTTGCTTTTGGCCTGTTTATGTTACAGTAGATTTGCTTTTGGCCTGTTAATGTTACAGTAGATGCGCTTTTGGCCTGTTTATGTTACAGTAGATGCGCTTTTGGCCTGTTTATGTTACAGTAGATTTACTTTTGGTCTGTGTATGTTACAGTAGATGCGCTTTTGGTCTGTTTATGTTTCAGTTGATGCGCTTTTGGCCTGTTTATGTTACAGTAGATGTGCTTTTGGTCTGTTTATGTTTCAGTAGATTTACTTTTGGTGTGTTTATGTTTCAGTAGATTTACTTTTGGTCTGTTTATGTTACAGTAGATGCGCTTTTGGTCTGTTTCTGTTTCAGTAGATGCGCTTTT